>NW_028225180.1:80079143-80151643 GCF_052327205.1 Somniosus microcephalus
AAGGAATGCCATGGAGAGCTGGAATGATGTGTTTGAACAGCTCATGCTGTAGCACACGCCCTGCGAGCGACAAGGAGGGTCGTATCTCCTCACCTTTCTCTCTTTCTCTCTCCGTCTCTATTTCTCCCCTCCTCCTCGTTCCTCTATCCACACACGCTCTCCTTTCCTCCACATCGCAGCCCCCTCCCAACTCCAGCCCAATCTGGGCCCACGCCCACGCCCTCGTCCGGACACCTGCAAGACCTGGAGCTGCTCAACTCTCCCCTCCCCAAATCACCACCTGCCCCATATCGCTCATCCCTCCACACCCTCCACCCTGCTCCCCCTCATCCCGCGCTACCCTCCACCCCACACTTACCCTGTCCCCCGCCCTCTCCTCTCCCACTCCTCCCTCCCCCTCCCCTCCTTCCACTCCCCCTCCTCCTGCACAATACTCCTCCTGCTACTCCTCCCCACCCCTTCCTCCTCTGCCCCTCCCCCTTCCTCCTCTGCCCCTCCCCATCCTTCTCCCCTCCCCCCTCATCCACCACACCCTCCGACCCTGCGCATACCCTGTCGTGCTTCCCCTGCTCCTCCCATTGCCCCCTCCCCCCTAGGCACCCTATTTCCATTACCCCTCCCCCTCCTAACCTCCTCCTCCGCCCTCCTACCCAACAGTATGTAGAGGCCGGGGCTGTCAGAGGCTCACTCGCCTGGGTGATAGCGAACTCCCTGTGTTAATGACACTCGTGCCAGTTACTCTCCCCCTCCTCGTTAACCCGTCTTTCTGCAGCTCCCGCCCGCGGTAAGCCCCCTGGGGCCAGGCATGACGGGGAGCGGGCACGCTGGGTGTGAGGCAGAAATTCAGAATGCGAGCCCCCCGCCCCCCTCACCTAAAACCCCCTCCTGGCCCATCCCAAATGAGAGCACAGGCGACCACGCCCCGAATCTCAATCCTTCACGGGTGAGCACAGCCAGTCAATGCTGGGACAGCTATTCGACCGCAGGGGGCGTCACAGCCACGCGATTGCTGCCCTGGCCTGAAGTCTGTACAACCCGTTTAAAGGGGGAGGGGAAGCCAAGAGTTTAAAGGGATGTTGGACAGCAAGGGAGAGGTGAAGTGTTAGTTTTAGGAGTGGGGTGAAGAGGTTAGTCTGGGATTGGAGTGTGTGTGAAAGATTTAAAAGACTTGCATTTCTATAGCGCCTTTCACCAACCCCGCACAATCTGCCCCCTCCCCGCCTCGCACAATCTCCCCCCTGTTATAAATCTCATCATCATAAAGAAACTACTCATGAATAACACTGGACAGCCAGCTGGTGGCGATGTCCAAGGAGTAATAAATACTCGGGCGTAGGCCCAGCTTGTCTAGGGACATTTTGTAAGACAGGAACTACTGAAGTACAACTAGACCTCCATGTTCGGAAACAAGTTGATTAAAGCCTTGCTTTAAACTCGAACCAAGTGCGGAGTGAGTTTTATTACATCACCCACCGCCCCCCGCAACAATCTCCCCCCTCCTCCCCTCCCCCCTCCGCACAATCTCCCCCCTCCCCCCCTGCACAATCTCCCCCCTCCCCCCCTGCACAATCTCCCCCCTCCCCCCTCCGCACAATCTCCCCCCTCCGCACAATCTCCCCCCTCCCCCTCCGCACAATCTCCCCCCCTCCCCCCCCCGCACATCTCCCCCCTCCCTCCCTGCACAATCTCCCCCCTCCCCCGCACAATCTCCCCCCCTGCACAATCTCTACCCCCTCCCCCCGACAATCTCCCCCCCCGCACGAATCTCCCCCTCCGCACAATCTCCCCCCTGCCCCCCTCCGCACAATCTCCCCCCTCCCCCTCCGCACAATCTCCCCCTCCCCCCTCCGCACAATCTCCCCCCCCCTCCGCACAATCTCCCCCCTCCCCCTCCGCACAATCTCCCCCCTCCCCCCTCCGCACAATCTCCCCCCTCCCCCTCCGCACAATCTCCCCCCTCCCCCCCTCCCGCACAATCTCCCCCTCCCCCTCCGCACAATCTCCCCCCTCCCCCCTCCGCACAATCTCCCCCCTCCCCCCTCCGCACAATCTCCCCCCTCCCCCACCGCACAATCTCCCCCCCCGCACAATCTCCCCCCTCCCCACCGCACAATCTCCCCCCTCCCCCCTCCGCACAATCTCCCCCCTCCCCCACCGCACAATCTCCCCCTCCCCCACCGCACAATCTCCCCCTCCCCCCTCCGCTACAATCTCCCCCCTCCCCCCTCCGCACAATCTCCCCCCCTCCCCCCCCGCACAATCTCCCCCCTCCCCCTCCGCACAATCTCCCCCTCCCCCTCCGCACAATCTCCCCCCTCCCCCCTCCGCACAATCTCCCCCCTCCGCACAACCTCCCCCCTCCCCCCCCCCACAATCTCCCCCCTCCCCCCTCCGCACAATCTCCCCCCTCCCCCCTCCGCACAATCTCCGCCCTCCGCACAATCTCCCCCCTCCCCCCTCCGCACAATCTCCCCCCTCCGCACAATCTCCCCCTCCCCTCCGCACAATCTCCCCCCTCCCCCCCTCCGCACAATCTCCCCCCTCCGCACAATCTCCCCCCTCCCCCTCCGCACAATCTCCCCCTCCGCACAATCTCCCCCCTCCCCCCTCTCGCACAATCTCCCCCCCTCCGCACAACCTCCCCCTCCCCCCCCCCGCACAATCTCCCCCCTCCCCCCTCCGCACAATCTCCCCCCTCCCCCCAGTCGCACAATCTCCGCCTCCCCCCTATCTCCCCCCTCCCCCCTCCGCACAATCTCCCCCCTCCGCACAATCTCCCCCCTCCCCCTCCGCACAATCTCCCCCCTCCCCCCTCCGCACAATCTCCCCCTCCGCACAATCTCCCCCCTCCCCTCCGCACAATCTCCCCCCTCCCCCCTATCTCCCCCCTCCGCACAATCTCCCCCCTCCCCCCTCCGCACAATCTCCCCCCTCCCCCACCGCACAATCTCACTGACACCCCTCTCCTCGTCCCCTCTCCCCCCTCGTAATCTGACTCACGCCTCTCTCACCACCTCACTTACCCCCAAACAGGGCGCGGGCAGCGAATGCGCCCCCCCCTCTCTCGTCTCCTACTCCTCACGCGGCTGCTCGTCTCCCGCGACTCCTTCAAACGCTCGGTCCGATGTCACACCGGGAGAGGGCTGAGGAGGGTGGTGGGGGCGCCACCAGCGTTAGGGTGCGGTGGGGGGTAAGGTCTCGCCACCCAGGAAGGTGCGGGATGGTGGGGAGGAAGGGCTCAGCAATCTGACAACCTGCTCGTACCTGCCAAGCGATTCAAGAAGGAAGGACTGGGTGAGTTTTGTGGAGAGACACCGAGGGAGGGGGGGTTGGGGAGGGCTTTGTGTGATCCCGATCCGACAGCAGCCCCGGGGGGGGGTGGGGGGGGCAGAGCTGTTCCGCCTCCCCGTGAGCGGGCAATGAGCAGAGAGAGCTGGCACTAATAGGCAAAGCCCCTCTTCCTCTCTCCCCCTCCTCCTCCTCCCTCCCCCTCCACTCTCGCTACTTCCAAATCCAGTCCTGAGCGAAAGCAATTCGCCCGGCAGCTTATGAATATCCAAGTGGCCGTGGGAGGGAAGGAGCCAATCGGATGCCACCGGGGGCTGGGGCAGGCGGGGCTAGGCACTTAACCCTTTCTCACCGCCACCCAGCCCAAGAACAGGCCCTGGTTCTGCTGTTATTCCAGCGAGGAGCCTCCTTCGAAGGCAATGGATGTGTCCCTCTCCTGTGACACGCACTAAAAACAACATGTGACGCAAATTAGTGACTGTGCACCAGCGCACGGGTTATGGGACGGGGGTCGTGAGTTCCAACCCCACCCAGGGCAAGTTGGGGGAACTGAGTTCCATAAATCTGTTAATCTGACAGAGCGGCGCTCCCTCAGTACTGCCCCTCCGACAGTGCGGCGCTCCCTCAGTACTGCCCCTCCGACAGTGCGGCGCGCCCTCAGTACTGCCCCTCCAACAGTGCGGCGCTCCCTCAGTACTGCCCCCCCGACAGTGCGGCGCTCCCTCAGTACCGCCCCTCCGACAGTGCGGCGCTCCCTCAGTACTGCCCCCCCGACAGTGCGGCGCTCCCTCAGTACTGCCCCCCCGACAGTGGGGCGCTCCCTCAGTACTGCCCCCCCGACAGTGCGACGCTCCCTCAGTACCGCCCCCCCAACAGTGCGGCGCTCCCTCAGTACCGCCCCCCCGACAGTGCGGCGCTCCCTCAGTACCGCCCCCCCCGACAGTGCGGCGCTCCTTTAGTACTGCCCCTCCGACAGTGCGGCGCTCCCTCAGTACTGCCCCTCCGACAGTGCGGCGCTCCCTCAGTACTGCCCCCCTGACAGTGCGGCGCTCCCTCAGCTACCGCCCCCCCGACAGTGCGGCGCTCCCTCAGTACCGCCCCCCCGACAGTGCGGCGCTCCTTTAGTACTGCCCCTCTGACAATGCAGCGCTCCCTCAGCAGTGCACTGGGAGTGTCAGCCTAGATTTTTGTGCTCGAGTCTCTGGAGTGGGACGCGAACCCACAACCTTCTAACTCAGAGGCGAGTGTGCTGCCCAACGAGCCCCGGCTGCCACCTGAGTTAGTTGATCTGAGCGGTTGTGATGATAGTTGATGCTACACTGGGCTCGGCACCCCCTGGGCTAGAGCAGGGCGATATCAGCTAGGGTGCCCGCTTCCGATCGCTACCCACTGATTCCTCAAGTGTCTGCTTGTCTCAGTCGGTATCACTCTCGCCTCGGACTCAGAAGGTCGTGGGATCAAGCTGTGCAATTGGCCTCAGTTCGCTGGCGTCACAATCAGCCCAGGGATCCTCATCAAGATGGCTGGGTGTTGGAAAGTGAGCGCGAGGACAGGCGTGGGCTCGGCCGTGATGCTCCCCATGGTCGAACAGCAAGCCGGACTCTGGCTCTTCAAGCATGGGAATATCTATTGGGTGAGGGAACAATGGGAATGGTGCATTGGGATCTTTTGGGATAGGGAGTAATGGGAATGGAAACATAGAAGATTGGAGCAGGAGTAGGCCATTCAGCCCCTCGAGCCTGCTCCGCCATTCAATGCGATCATGGCTGATCATCCAAATTCAGTACCCTGTCCCTGCCTTCTCCCCATATCCCTTGATTCCTTTAGCCTTAAGAAATATATCCAACTCCTTCTTGAATATATTTAATGAATTGGCCTCAACTGCCTTCTGTGGTACAGAATTCCACAGGTTCATCACTCTGGAACTATTGGAATCATTTGGGAATGGAAGGAATGGGGATGTTGGATTGGGATCTGACGGGGATGATGCTTTGGGAATCTACTGTGACTGGGAAAGACAGGAGACCGCACATTATGTTCTCCACATGGGTCAGGTCGGTAGGTCTGTTCTGGCCAAACTTGGTGCTGGGTCTATATAAAGTACAGAGCGCACGGCCCGGACTGGGACACAGTCGGACTGATGAAAGGCCGTGTCAAAGGTCACACCTGCGAACTGTTTCCATTACAACAAGAGTGTGACACGGACTGGGTGGCCACACATGTCCTGTCACTCAAGCAAGACAACACGACCTCCACTCCACCAACTCCCTTCGCCATTAGGAGCTCACTTTTGCCTCTTCTCCCCCCCCACTCTCTTGATCCCAATATGGATCGCGCAATTCACCCTGCCGGACTGCAATTCGCCACGCGGTCGAATAGGTCAGCGGCACGGGCCGTTCGAGGCTCGCAGGCGAAGAACGAGGGAGGTAAAGGATTGGTGGGGTGGGGGCCACGGAAACCGTACAGTCGCACAATTGGTAACCCCCCTTAACCGTGGGTTCGAGCCCCGCTTCAGAGACTTGGGCACAAAAATCGAGGCTGACACTCCCAATGCAGTACTGAGGGAGCGCCGCACTGTCGGAGGGGCAGCACTGAGGGAGCGCCGCACTGTCGGAGGGGCAGTACTGAGGGAACGTCGCACTGTCGGAGGGGCAGTACTGAGGGAGCGCCGCACTGTCGGAGGGGCGATACTGAGGGAGCGCCGCCCTGTCAGAGGGGCAGTACTGAGGGAGCGCTGCACTGTCGGAGGGGCAGTACTGAGGGAGTGCCGCACTGACAGAGGGGCAGTACTGAGGGAGAGCCGCACTGTCGGAGGGGCAGTACTGAGGGAGCGCCGCACTGTCGGAGGGGCAGTACTGAGGGAGCGCCGCACTGACAGAGGGGCAGTACTGAGGGAGCGCCGCACTGTCGGAGGGGCAGTACTGAGGGAGCGCCGCACTGTCAGAGGGGCAGTACTGAGGGAACGCTGCACTGTCGGAGGATCAGTACTGAGGGAGCGCCACACTGTCGGAGGGGCAGTACTGAGGGAGCGCCACACTGTCGGAGGGGCAGTGCTGAGGGAGCGCCGCACTGTCGGAGGGACAGTACTGAGGAAGCGCCGCACTGTCAGAGGGGCAGTACTGAGGGAGTGCTGCACTGTTGGAGGGGCCGTCTTTCGGTTGAGATGTTAAACCGAGGCCCCATCTGCTCTCTCAGGTGGATGTAAAACACCCCATGATACTACTTCAAAGAAGAGCAGGGGGCATTCCCCCTCCAGGTGTCCTGGGGCCAATATTTATCCCTCAACTAACACCTAAAAACAGTGCTGTTTGTGGGAGCTTGCTGTGCGCAAATTGGCTGCCGCTTTTCCCACATTACAACAGTGACCACACTTCAAAAAGTACTTCATTGGCTGTGAAGCGCTTTGGGACGTCCTGAGGTGGTGAAAGGCGCTGGAGAAATGCAAGTCTTTCTTTCTTTTCTCTAACACTGCTGGGCTGCAATCCCCCACTCGGCCGAATAGCCCGCCGGCACTGTCCGGTCGAGGTTCGCGGGAGGTAAAGGCGTAGGGAAGGGGCCACGGAGCCCCCACAGCGAGGAAATCAGAAGAGGACAGGGGAGAAAAAAACGAATGAAGAGAGGTGCCCGCTGAGGTTCCAGCTCGATCTCGGGGGGCGCGGGGGCAGAGGGGCAGCCTGCGCCCTAAAACACGAGGAGCCAAAGCGAGGGCGGGGGGCGGGGGTGTTCCGATCGAGGGGAACCGGTTCCACCGTGTAATATAGAGCAGGAGAGCCCGAGACAGGGGCAACCGACACATACCGTCCGCCTAACTAAACGGCAATCTTGTGCTCACCTGCTGTGCGCTGGGAGGGGGGACGGGCTCCGTCTCCCGTACGGGCGAGGCCTCACCGGGGCGAGCGACGGAGGCAGTCTGGAACTCACCCGGTTGCACAGAGCTCGAAGCCCTTTCCGATCTCGCCGGCGGCTGCTGGTCCCGGAGGTCCGTGCCCGGAGCGGGCTTCGTGTCTCCGCTGCGGGCAAAGAAAGAGGTCGCCTGCGCAACTGTCTGACCGAGCGGAGCTCACTGGGGCTCGCTGACAGAGAGCATCAGCTGGACAGGGTAACTGGATCTTGAGAGAGAGAGAGAGAGAGAGAGCAGAGGAGAGGCACGGACTTTGATCGCTGGCCAGAGTGTAAGAACAGGAAGCCTCTCAATTCCCTCACGAGATTAGCCACAAAGCTTTCCAAAATGGATTAACTCTTTCCTGCTTCGCTCGATGCGCTGCTGACAGCCCAGGAGGAGGCCATTCAGCCCATCGTGCCTGTGCCGGCTCTTTGAAAGATCTCTCCAATTAGTCCCACTCCCCCCTGCTCTTTCCCAATAGCTCTGCAAATTTCTCCTTTTCAAGTATTTATCCAATTCCCTTTAAAAAAAAATGTTTTTGTATTATTCATTGATGGGATGTGGGCGTCGCTGGCTAGGCCTGCATTTAGTGCCCATCCCTAATTGCCCTTGAGAAGATGGTGGTGAGCCGCCTTCTTGAACCGCTGCAGTCCATATGGTGTAGGTACACCCACAATGCTGTTAGGAAGGGAGTTCCAGGATTTTGGCCCAGCGACAGTGAAGGAACGGTGTGTGGCTTGGAGGGGAACTTGTAGGTGGTGATGTTCCCATGCGTCTGCTGCCCTTGTCCTTCTAAGTGGTAGAGGTCGCGGGATTGGAAGGTGCTGTTGAAGGAGCTTTGGCGAGTTGCTGCAGTGCACCTTGTAGATGGTCCACACTGCAGCCACGGTGCGCCGGTGGTGGAGGGAGTGAATGTTGAAGGTGGTGGATGGGGTGCCAATCAAGCGGGCTGCTTTATCCTGAATGGTGTCGAGATTCTTGAGTGTTGTTGGGAGCTGCACTCATCCAGGCAAGTGGAGAGTATTCCATCACACTCCTGACTTGTGCCTTGTAGATGGTGGAAAGGCTTTGGGGAGTCAGGAGGTGAGACACTCGCCGCAGAATTCCCAGCCTCTGACCTGCTCTTGTAGCCACAGTATTTATATAGCTGGTCCAGTTCAGTTTCTGATCAATGGTAACCCCCAGGATGTTGATAGTGGGGGATTCAGCGATGGTAATGCCATTGAATGTCAAGGGGAGATGGTTAGAGTCTCGCTTGTTGGAGATGGTCATTGCCTGGCACTTGTGTGGTGCAAATGTTACTTACCACTTGTCAGCCCAAGTCTGAATGTTGTCCAGGTCTTGCTACATATGGACATGGACTGCGTCAGTATCTGACGAGTCTCGAATGGTGCTGAACAGTGTGCAATCATCAGCGAACATCCCCACTTCTGACCTTATGATGGAGGGAAGGTCATTGATGAAACAGCTGAAGATGGTTGGGCCTAGGACACTGCCCTGAGGAACTCCTGCAGTGATGTCATGTGATTGAGATGAATGACCTCCAACAACCACAGCCAACTTCCTTTGTGCTAGGTATGATTCCAACCAATGGAGAGTTTTCCCCTTGATTCCCATTGACTTCAGTTTTGCTAGGGCTCCTTGATGCCACACTCGATCAAATGCTGCCTTGATGTCAAGGGCAGTCACTCTCACCTCACCTCTTGAGTTCAGCTCTTTTGTCCATGTTTGGACCAAGGCTGTAATGAGGTCAGGAGCTGAGTGGTTACTATTGAATCTGCTTCCACCGCCCTTTCAGGCAGCGCGTTCCAGGTCACAACAACTCGCTACGTAAAAACATTCTCCTCATCTCCCCCTCTGGTTCTTTTGCCGATTATTATCTTCAATCTGTGTCCTCTGGTTACCGACCCTCCTGCCACTGGAAACACTTTCTCCTGATTTACTCCATTGAAACCCCTCGTGATTTTGAACGCCTCTATTAAATCTCCCCTTAACCTTCTCTGCTCCAAGGAGAACAATCCCACTCTCTCCACATATAGAGCTTTACTCTGTATCCCTGCCCTGGGAGTGTTTGATGGGGACAGTGTAGAGGGAGCTTTACTCTGTGTCTAACCCGTGCTGTATCTGCCCTGGGAGTGTTTGATGGACAGTGTAGAGGGAGCTTTACTCTGTATCCAACCCGTGCTGTACCTGCCCTGGGAGTGTTTGATGCGACAGTGTAAAGGGAGCTTTACTCTGTATCCAACCCGTGCTGTACCTGCCCTGGGAGTGTCTGATGGGACAGTGCAGAGGGAGCTTTACCCTGTATCTAACATGTGCTGTACCTGCCCTGGGAGTGTTTGACGGGACAGTGTAGAGGGAGCTTTACTCTGTATCTAACCCGTGCTGTATCTGCCCTGGGAGTGTTTGATGGACAGTGTAGAGGGAGCTTTACTCTGTATCTAACCCGTGCTGTACCTGCCCTGGGAGTGTTTGATGCGACAGTGTAAAGGGAGCTTTACTCTGTATCCAACCCGTGCTGTACCTGCCCTGGGAGTGTCTGATGGGACAGTGTAGAGGGAGCTTTACCCTGTATCTAACATGTGCTGTACCTGCCCTGGGAGTGTTTGACGGGACAGTGTAGAGGGAGCTTTACTCTGTATCTAAGCCGTGCTGTACCTGCCCTGGGAGTGTTTGACGGGACAGTGTGGAGGGAGCTTTACTCTGTATCTAACCCGTGCTGTACCTGCCCTGGGAGTGTTTGACGGGACAGTGTAGAGGGAGCTTTACTCTATATCTAACCCGTGCTGTACCTGCCCTGGGAGTGTTTGATGGGACAGTGTAGAGGGAGCTTTACTCTGTATCTAACCCATGCTGTACCTGCCCTGGGAGTGTTTGATGGGACAGTGTAGAGGGAGCTTTACTCTGTATCTAACCCGTGCTGTACCTGCCCTGGGAATGTTTGATGGGACAGTGTAGAGGGAGCTTTACTCTGTATCTAACCCGTGCTGTACCTGCCGTGGGAGTGTTTGATGGGACAGTGTAGAGGGGGCTTTACTCTGTATCTAACCCGTGCTGTATCTGCCCTGGGAGTGTTTGATGGGACAGTGTAGAGGGAACTTTACTCTGTATCTAACCCGTGCTGTACCTGTCCTGGGAGTGTTTGATGGGACAGTGTAGAGGGAGCTTTACTCTGTATCTAACCCGTGCTGTATCTGCCCTGGGAGTGTTTGATGGGACAGTGTAGAGGGAGCTTTACTCTGTATCTAACCCGTGCTGTACCTGTCCTGGGAGTGTTTGATGGGACAGTGTAGAGGGAGCTTTACCCTGTATCTAACATGTGCTGTACCTGCCCTGGGAGTGTTTGACGGGACAGTGTAGAGGGAGCTTTACTCTGTATCTAACCCATGCTGTACCTGCCCTGGGAGTGTTTGATGGGACAGTGTAGAGGGAGCTTTACTCTGTATCTAACCCGTGCTGTACTTGCCCTGGGAGTGTTTGATGGGACAGTGTAGAGGGAGCTTTACTCTGTATCTAACCCGTGCTGTATCTGCCCTGGGAGTGTTTGATGGGACAGTGTAGAAGGAGCTTTACTCTGTATCTAACCCGTGCTGTACCTGTCCTGGGAGTGTTTGATGGGACAGTGTAGAGGGAGCTTTACTCTGTATCTAACCCGTGCTGTACCTGCCCTGGGAGTGTGTGATGGGACAGTGTAGAGGGAGCTTTACTCTGTATCTAACCCGTGCTGTACCTGCCCTGGGAGTGTTTGATGCGACAGTGTAAAGCGAGCTTTACTCTGTATCCAACCCGTGCTGTACCTGCCCTGGGAGTGTCTGATGGGACAGTGTAGAGGGAGCTTTACCCTGTATCTAACATGTGCTGTACCTTCCCTGGGAGTATTTGACGGGACAGTGTAGAGGGAGCTTTACTCTGTATCTAAGCCGTGCTGTACCTGCTCTGGGAGTGTTTGATGGGACAGTGTGGAGGGAGCTTTACTCTATATCTAACCCGTGCTGTACCTGCCCTGGGAGTGTTTGATGGGACAGTGTAGAGGGAGCTTTACTCTGTATCTAGCCCATGCTGTACCTGCCCTGGGAGTGTTTGATGGGACAGTGTAGAGGGAGCTTTACTCTGTATCTAACCCGTGCTGTACCTGCCCTGGGAATGTTTGATGGGACAGTGTAGAGGGAGCTTTACTCTGTATCTAACCCGTGCTGTACCTGCCCTGGGAGTGTTTGATGGGACAGTGTAGAGGGAGATTTACTCTGTATCTAACCCGTGCTGTACCTGCCCTGGGAGTGTTTGACGGGACAGTGTAGAGGGAGCTTTACTCTATCTAACCCGTGCTGTACCTGCCCTGGGAGTGTTTGATCGGACAGTGTAGAGGGAGCTTTACTCTGTATCTAACCCGTGCTGTACCTGCCCTGGGAATGTTTGATGGGACAGTGTAGAGGGAGCTTTACTCTGTATCTAACCCGTGCTGTACCTGCCCTGGGAGTGTGTGATGGGATAGTGTAGAGGGAGCTTTACTCTGTATCTAACCCGTGCTGTACCTGCCCTGGGAGTGTGTGACGGGACAGTGTAGAGGGAGCTTTACTCTGTATCTAACCCGTGCTGTTCCTGCCCTGGGAGTGTGTGATGGGACAGTGTAGAGGGAGCTTTACTCTGTATCTAACCCGTGCTGTACCTGCCCTGGGAGTGTTTGATGGGACAGTGTAAAGGGAGCTTTACTCTGTATCCAACCCGTGCTGTACCTGCCCTGGGAGTGTCTGATGGGACAGTGCAGAGGGAGCTTTACCCTGTATCTAACATGTGCTGTACCTGCCCTGGGAGTGTTTGACGGGACAGTGTAGAGGGAGCTTTACTCTGTATCTAACCCGTGCTGTATCTGCCCTGGGAGTGTTTGATGGACAGTGTAGAGGGAGCTTTACTCTGTATCTAACCCGTGCTGTACCTGCCCTGGGAGTGTTTGATGCGACAGTGTAAAGGGAGCTTTACTCTGTATCCAACCCGTGCTGTACCTGCCCTGGGAGTGTCTGATGGGACAGTGTAGAGGGAGCTTTACCCTGTATCTAACATGTGCTGTACCTGCCCTGGGAGTGTTTGACGGGACAGTGTAGAGGGAGCTTTACTCTGTATCTAAGCCGTGCTGTACCTGCCCTGGGAGTGTTTGACGGGACAGTGTGGAGGGAGCTTTACTCTGTATCTAACCCGTGCTGTACCTGCCCTGGGAGTGTTTCACGGGACAGTGTAGAGGGAGCTTTACTCTATATCTAACCCGTGCTGTACCTGCCCTGGGAGTGTTTGATGGGACAGTGTAGAGGGAGCTTTACTCTGTATCTAACCCATGCTGTACCTGCCCTGGGAGTGTTTGATGGGACAGTGTAGAGGGAGCTTTACTCTGTATCTAACCCGTGCTGTACCTGCCCTGGGAATGTTTGATGGGACAGTGTAGAGGGAGCTTTACTCTGTATCTAACCCGTGCTGTACCTGCCCTGGGAGTGTTTGATGGGACAGTGTAGAGGGGGCTTTACTCTGTATCTAACCCGTGCTGTATCTGCCCTGGGAGTGTTTGATGGGACAGTGTAGAGGGAACTTTACTCTGTATCTAACCCGTGCTGTACCTGTCCTGGGAGTGTTTGATGGGACAGTGTAGAGGGAGCTTTACTCTGTATCTAACCCGTGCTGTATCTGCCCTGGGAGTGTTTGATGGGACAGTGTAGAGGGAGCTTTACTCTGTATCTAACCCGTGCTGTACCTGTCCTGGGAGTGTTTGATGGGACAGTGTAGAGGGAGCTTTACCCTGTATCTAACATGTGCTGTACCTGCCCTGGGAGTGTTTGACGGGACAGTGTAGAGGGAGCTTTACTCTGTATCTAACCCATGCTGTACCTGCCCTGGGAGTGTTTGATGCGACAGTGTAAAGGGAGCTTTACTCTGTATCCAACCCGTGCTGTACCTGCCCTGGGAGTGTCTGATGGGACAGTGCAGAGGGAGCTTTACCCTGTATCTAACATGTGCTGTACCTGCCCTGGGAGTGTTTGACGGGACAGTGTAGAGGGAGCTTTACTCTGTATCTAACCCGTGCTGTATCTGCCCTGGGAGTGTTTGATGGACAGTGTAGAGGGAGCTTTACTCTGTATCTAACCCGTGCTGTACCTGCCCTGGGAGTGTTTGATGCGACAGTGTAAAGGGAGCTTTACTCTGTATCCAACCCGTGCTGTACCTGCCCTGGGAGTGTCTGATGGGACAGTGTAGAGGGAGCTTTACCCTGTATCTAACATGTGCTGTACCTGCCCTGGGAGTGTTTGACGGGACAGTGTAGAGGGAGCTTTACTCTGTATCTAAGCCGTGCTGTACCTGCCCTGCGAGTGTTTGACGGGACAGTGTGGAGGGAGCTTTACTCTGTATCTAACCCGTGCTGTACCTGCCCTGGGAGTGTTTGACGGGACAGTGTAGAGGGAGCTTTACTCTATATCTAACCCGTGCTGTACCTGCCCTGGGAGTGTTTGATGGGACAGTGTAGAGGGAGCTTTACTCTGTATCTAACCCATGCTGTACCTGCCCTGGGAGTGTTTGATGGGACAGTGTAGAGGGAGCTTTACTCTGTATCTAACCCGTGCTGTACCTGCCCTGGGAATGTTTGATGGGACAGTGTAGAGGGAGCTTTACTCTGTATCTAACCCGTGCTGTACCTGCCGTGGGAGTGTTTGATGGGACAGTGTAGAGGGGGCTTTACTCTGTATCTAACCCGTGCTGTATCTGCCCTGGGAGTGTTTGATGGGACAGTGTAGAGGGAACTTTACTCTGTATCTAACCCGTGCTGTACCTGTCCTGGGAGTGTTTGATGGGACAGTGTAGAGGGAGCTTTACTCTGTATCTAACCCGTGCTGTATCTGCCCTGGGAGTGTTTGATGGGACAGTGTAGAGGGAGCTTTACTCTGTATCTAACCCGTGCTGTACCTGTCCTGGGAGTGTTTGATGGGACAGTGTAGAGGGAGCTTTACTCTGTATCTAACCCGTGCTGTACCTGCCCTGGGAGTGTGTGATGGGACAGTGTAGAGGGAGCTTTACTCTGTATCTAACCCGTGCTGTACCTGCCCTGGGAGTGTTTGATGGGACAGTGTAAAGGGAGCTTTACTCTGTATCCAACCCGTGCTGTACCTGCCCTGGGAGTGTCTGATGGGACAGTGCAGAGGGAGCTTTACCCTGTATCTAACATGTGCTGTACCTGCCCTGGGAGTGTTTGACGGGACAGTGTAGAGGGAGCTTTACTCTGTATCTAACCCGTGCTGTATCTGCCCTGGGAGTGTTTGATGGACAGTGTAGAGGGAGCTTTACTCTGTATCTAACCCGTGCTGTACCTGCCCTGGGAGTGTTTGATGCGACAGTGTAAAGGGAGCTTTACTCTGTATCCAACCCGTGCTGTACCTGCCCTGGGAGTGTCTGATGGGACAGTGTAGAGGGAGCTTTACCCTGTATCTAACATGTGCTGTACCTGCCCTGGGAGTGTTTGACGGGACAGTGTAGAGGGAGCTTTACTCTGTATCTAAGCCGTGCTGTACCTGCCCTGGGAGTGTTTGACGGGACAGTGTGGAGGGAGCTTTACTCTGTATCTAACCCGTGCTGTACCTGCCCTGGGAGTGTTTCACGGGACAGTGTAGAGGGAGCTTTACTCTATATCTAACCCGTGCTGTACCTGCCCTGGGAGTGTTTGATGGGACAGTGTAGAGGGAGCTTTACTCTGTATCTAACCCATGCTGTACCTGCCCTGGGAGTGTTTGATGGGACAGTGTAGAGGGAGCTTTACTCTGTATCTAACCCGTGCTGTACCTGCCCTGGGAATGTTTGATGGGACAGTGTAGAGGGAGCTTTACTCTGTATCTAACCCGTGCTGTACCTGCCCTGGGAGTGTTTGATGGGACAGTGTAGAGGGGGCTTTACTCTGTATCTAACCCGTGCTGTATCTGCCCTGGGAGTGTTTGATGGGACAGTGTAGAGGGAACTTTACTCTGTATCTAACCCGTGCTGTACCTGTCCTGGGAGTGTTTGATGGGACAGTGTAGAGGGAGCTTTACTCTGTATCTAACCCGTGCTGTATCTGCCCTGGGAGTGTTTGATGGGACAGTGTAGAGGGAGCTTTACTCTGTATCTAACCCGTGCTGTACCTGTCCTGGGAGTGTTTGATGGGACAGTGTAGAGGGAGCTTTACCCTGTATCTAACATGTGCTGTACCTGCCCTGGGAGTGTTTGACGGGACAGTGTAGAGGGAGCTTTACTCTGTATCTAACCCATGCTGTACCTGCCCTGGGAGTGTTTGATGCGACAGTGTAAAGGGAGCTTTACTCTGTATCCAACCCGTGCTGTACCTGCCCTGGGAGTGTCTGATGGGACAGTGCAGAGGGAGCTTTACCCTGTATCTAACATGTGCTGTACCTGCCCTGGGAGTGTTTGACGGGACAGTGTAGAGGGAGCTTTACTCTGTATCTAACCCGTGCTGTATCTGCCCTGGGAGTGTTTGATGGACAGTGTAGAGGGAGCTTTACTCTGTATCTAACCCGTGCTGTACCTGCCCTGGGAGTGTTTGATGCGACAGTGTAAAGGGAGCTTTACTCTGTATCCAACCCGTGCTGTACCTGCCCTGGGAGTGTCTGATGGGACAGTGTAGAGGGAGCTTTACCCTGTATCTAACATGTGCTGTACCTGCCCTGGGAGTGTTTGACGGGACAGTGTAGAGGGAGCTTTACTCTGTATCTAAGCCGTGCTGTACCTGCCCTGCGAGTGTTTGACGGGACAGTGTGGAGGGAGCTTTACTCTGTATCTAACCCGTGCTGTACCTGCCCTGGGAGTGTTTGACGGGACAGTGTAGAGGGAGCTTTACTCTATATCTAACCCGTGCTGTACCTGCCCTGGGAGTGTTTGATGGGACAGTGTAGAGGGAGCTTTACTCTGTATCTAACCCATGCTGTACCTGCCCTGGGAGTGTTTGATGGGACAGTGTAGAGGGAGCTTTACTCTGTATCTAACCCGTGCTGTACCTGCCCTGGGAATGTTTGATGGGACAGTGTAGAGGGAGCTTTACTCTGTATCTAACCCGTGCTGTACCTGCCGTGGGAGTGTTTGATGGGACAGTGTAGAGGGGGCTTTACTCTGTATCTAACCCGTGCTGTATCTGCCCTGGGAGTGTTTGATGGGACAGTGTAGAGGGAACTTTACTCTGTATCTAACCCGTGCTGTACCTGTCCTGGGAGTGTTTGATGGGACAGTGTAGAGGGAGCTTTACTCTGTATCTAACCCGTGCTGTATCTGCCCTGGGAGTGTTTGATGGGACAGTGTAGAGGGAGCTTTACTCTGTATCTAACCCGTGCTGTACCTGTCCTGGGAGTGTTTGATGGGACAGTGTAGAGGGAGCTTTACCCTGTATCTAACATGTGCTGTACCTGCCCTGGGAGTGTTTGACGGGACAGTGTAGAGGGAGCTTTACTCTGTATCTAACCCATGCTGTACCTGCCCTGGGAGTGTTTGATGGGACAGTGTAGAGGGAGCTTTACTCTGTATCTAACCCGTGCTGTACTTGCCCTGGGAGTGTTTGATGGGACAGTGTAGAGGGAGCTTTACTCTGTATCTAACCCGTGCTGTATCTGCCCTGGGAGTGTTTGATGGGACAGTGTAGAAGGAGCTTTACTCTGTATCTAACCCGTGCTGTACCTGTCCTGGGAGTGTTTGATGGGACAGTGTAGAGGGAGCTTTACTCTGTATCTAACCCGTGCTGTACCTGCCCTGGGAGTGTGTGATGGGACAGTGTAGAGGGAGCTTTACTCTGTATCTAACCCGTGCTGTACCTGCCCTGGGAGTGTTTGATGCGACAGTGTAAAGCGAGCTTTACTCTGTATCCAACCCGTGCTGTACCTGCCCTGGGAGTGTCTGATGGGACAGTGTAGAGGGAGCTTTACCCTGTATCTAACATGTGCTGTACCTTCCCTGGGAGTATTTGACGGGACAGTGTAGAGGGAGCTTTACTCTGTATCTAAGCCGTGCTGTACCTGCTCTGGGAGTGTTTGATGGGACAGTGTGGAGGGAGCTTTACTCTATATCTAACCCGTGCTGTACCTGCCCTGGGAGTGTTTGATGGGACAGTGTAGAGGGAGCTTTACTCTGTATCTAGCCCATGCTGTACCTGCCCTGGGAGTGTTTGATGGGACAGTGTAGAGGGAGCTTTACTCTGTATCTAACCCGTGATGTACCTGCCCTGGGAATGTTTGATGGGACAGTGTAGAGGGAGCTTTACTCTGTATCTAACCCGTGCTGTACCTGCCCTGGGAGTGTTTGATGGGACAGTGTAGAGGGAGATTTACTCTGTATCTAACCCGTGCTGTACCTGCCCTGGGAGTGTTTGACGGGACAGTGTAGAGGGAGCTTTACTCTATCTAACCCGTGCTGTACCTGCCCTGGGAGTGTTTGATCGGACAGTGTAGAGGGAGCTTTACTCTGTATCTAACCCGTGCTGTACCTGCCCTGGGAATGTTTGATGGGACAGTGTAGAGGGAGCTTTACTCTGTATCTAACCCGTGCTGTACCTGCCCTGGGAGTGTTTGATGGGACAGTGTAGAGGGAGATTTACTCTGTATCTAACCCGTGCTGTAACTGCCCTGGGAATGTTTGATGGGACAGTGTAGAGGGAGCTTTACTCTGTATCTAACCCGTGCTGTACCTGCCCTGGGAGTGTGTGATGGGATAGTGTAGAGGGAGCTTTACTCTGTATCTAACCCGTGCTGTACCTGCCCTGGGAGTGTGTGACGGGACAGTGTAGAGGGAGCTTTACTCTGTATCTAACCCGTGCTGTTCCTGCCCTGGGAGTGTGTGATGGGACAGTGTAGAGGGAGCTTTACTCTGTATCTAACCCGTGCTGTACCTGCCCTGGGAGTGTTTGATGGGACAGTGTAAAGGGAGCTTTACTCTGTATCCAACCCGTGCTGTACCTGCCCTGGGAGTGTCTGATGGGACAGTGCAGAGGGAGCTTTACCCTGTATCTAACATGTGCTGTACCTGCCCTGGGAGTGTTTGACGGGACAGTGTAGAGGGAGCTTTACTCTGTATCTAACCCGTGCTGTATCTGCCCTGGGAGTGTTTGATGGACAGTGTAGAGGGAGCTTTACTCTGTATCTAACCCGTGCTGTACCTGCCCTGGGAGTGTTTGATGCGACAGTGTAAAGGGAGCTTTACTCTGTATCCAACCCGTGCTGTACCTGCCCTGGGAGTGTCTGATGGGACAGTGTAGAGGGAGCTTTACCCTGTATCTAACATGTGCTGTACCTGCCCTGGGAGTGTTTGATGGGACAGTGTAGAGGGAGCTTTACTCTGTATCTAAGCCGTGCTGTACCTGCCCTGGGAGTGTTTGACGGGACAGTGTAGAGGGAGCTTTACTCTATATCTAACCCGTGCTGTACCTGCCCTGGGAGTGTTTGATGGGACAGTGTAGAGGGAGCTTTACTCTGTATCTAACCCATGCTGTACCTGCCCTGGGAGTGTTTGATGGGACAGTGTAGAGGGAGCTTTACTCTGTATCTAACCCGTGCTGTACCTGCCCTGGGAATGTTTGATGGGACAGTGTAGAGGGAGCTTTACTCTGTATCTAACCCGTGCTGTACCTGCCCTGGGAGTGTTTGATGGGACAGTGTAGAGGGGGCTTTACTCTGTATCTAACCCGTGCTGTATCTGCCCTGGGAGTGTTTGATGGGACAGTGTAGAGGGAACTTTACTCTGTATCTAACCCGTGCTGTACCTGTCCTGGGAGTGTTTGATGGGACAGTGTAGAGGGAGCTTTACTCTGTATCTAACCCGTGCTGTATCTGCCCTGGGAGTGTTTGATGGGACAGTGTAGAGGGAGCTTTACTCTGTATCTAACCCGTGCTGTACCTGTCCTGGGAGTGTTTGATGGGACAGTGTAGAGGGAGCTTTACCCTGTATCTAACATGTGCTGTACCTGCCCTGGGAGTGTTTGACGGGACAGTGTAGAGGGAGCTTTACTCTGTATCTAACCCATGCTGTACCTGCCCTGGGAGTGTTTGATGGGACAGTGTAGAGGGAGCTTTACTCTGTATC
This sequence comes from Somniosus microcephalus, assembly GCF_052327205.1. NCBI lineage: Eukaryota > Metazoa > Chordata > Chondrichthyes > Squaliformes > Somniosidae > Somniosus > Somniosus microcephalus. The sequence goes on from NW_028225180.1 coordinate 80,098,396, forward strand.
TAACCCGTGCTGTACTTGCCCTGGGAGTGTTTGATGGGACAGTGTAGAGGGAGCTTTACTCTGTATCTAACCCGTGCTGTATCTGCCCTGGGAGTGTTTGATGGGACAGTGTAGAAGGAGCTTTACTCTGTATCTAACCCGTGCTGTACCTGTCCTGGGAGTGTTTGATGGGACAGTGTAGAGGGAGCTTTACTCTGTATCTAACCCGTGCTGTACCTGCCCTGGGAGTGTGTGATGGGACAGTGTAGAGGGAGCTTTACTCTGTATCTAACCCGTGCTGTACCTGCCCTGGGAGTGTTTGATGCGACAGTGTAAAGCGAGCTTTACTCTGTATCCAACCCGTGCTGTACCTGCCCTGGGAGTGTCTGATGGGACAGTGTAGAGGGAGCTTTACCCTGTATCTAACATGTGCTGTACCTTCCCTGGGAGTGTTTGACGGGACAGTGTAGAGGGAGCTTTACTCTGTATCTAAGCCGTGCTGTACCTGCTCTGGGAGTGTTTGATGGGACAGTGTGGAGGGAGCTTTACTCTATATCTAACCCGTGCTGTACCTGCCCTGGGAGTGTTTGATGGGACAGTGTAGAGGGAGCTTTACTCTGTATCTAGCCCATGCTGTACCTGCCCTGGGAGTGTTTGATGGGACAGTGTAGAGGGAGCTTTACTCTGTATCTAACCCGTGCTGTACCTGCCCTGGGAATGTTTGATGGGACAGTGTAGAGGGAGCTTTACTCTGTATCTAACCCGTGCTGTACCTGCCCTGGGAGTGTTTGATGGGACAGTGTAGAGGGAGATTTACTCTGTATCTAACCCGTGCTGTACCTGCCCTGGGAGTGTTTGACGGGACAGTGTAGAGGGAGCTTTACTCTATCTAACCCGTGCTGTACCTGCCCTGGGAGTGTTTGATGGGACAGTGTAGAGGGAGCTTTACTCTGTATCTAACCCGTGCTGTACCTGCCCTGGGAATGTTTGATGGGACAGTGTAGAGGGAGCTTTACTCTGTATCTAACCCGTGCTGTACCTGCCCTGGGAGTGTTTGATGGGACAGTGTAGAGGGAGATTTACTCTGTATCTAACCCGTGCTGTAACTGCCCTGGGAATGTTTGATGGGACAGTGTAGAGGGAGCTTTACTCTGTATCTAACCCGTGCTGTACCTGCCCTGGGAGTGTGTGATGGGATAGTGTAGAGGGAGCTTTACTCTGTATCTAACCCGTGCTGTACCTGCCCTGGGAGTGTGTGACGGGACAGTGTAGAGGGAGCTTTACTCTGTATCTAACCCGTGCTGTTCCTGCCCTGGGAGTGTGTGATGGGACAGTGTAGAGGGAGCTTTACTCTGTATCTAACCCGTGCTGTACCTGCCCTGGGAGTGTTTGATGGGACAGTGTAGAGGGAGCTTTACTGTGTATCTAACCCGTGCTGTACCTGCCCTGGGAGTGTTTGATGGGGACAGTGTAGAGGGAGCTTTACTCTGTATCTAACCCATGCTGTACCTGCCCTGGGAGCGTTTGATGGGACAGTGTAGAGGGAGCTTTACTCTGTATCTAACCCGTGCTGTACCTCCCCTGGGAGTGTTTGATGGGACAGTGTAGAGGGAGCTTTACTCTGTATCTAACCCGTGCTGTACCTGCCCTGGGAGTGTTTGATGGGACAGTGTAGAGGGAGCTTTACTCTGTATCTAACCCGTGCTGTACCTGCCCTGGGAGTGCTTGATGGGGCAGTGTAGAGGGAGCTTTACTCTGTATCTAACCCATGTTGTACCTGCCGTGGGTGTGTTTGATGGGACAGTGTAGAGGGAGCTTTACTCTGTATCTAATCCGTGCTGTACCTGCCCTGGGTGTGTTTGATGGGACAGTGTAGAGGGAGCTTTACTCTGTATCTAACCCGTGCTGTACCTGCCCTGGGAGTGTTTGATGGGACAGTGTAGAGGGAGCTTTACTCTGTATCTAACCCGTGCTGTACCTGCCCTGTGAGTGTTTGATGGGCCAGTGTAGAGGGAGCTTTACTCTGTATCTAACCCGTGCTGTACCTGTCCTGGGTGTGTTTGATGGGACAGTGTAGAGGGAGCTTTACTCTGTATCTAACCCGTGCTGTACCTGCCCTGGGAGTGTTTGATAGGCCAGTGTAGAGGGAGCTTTACTCTGTATCTAACCCGTGCTGTACCTGCCCTGGGAGTGTTTGATGGGCCAGTGTAGAGGGAGCTTTACTCTGTATCTAACCCGTGCTGTACCTGTCCTGGGTGTGTTTGATGGGACAGTGTAGAGGGAGCTTTACTCTGTATCTAACCCGTGCTGTACCTGCCCTGGGTGTGTTTGATGGGACAGTGTAGAGGGAGCTTTACTCTGTATCTAACCCGTGCTGTATCTGCCCTGGGAGTGTTTGATGGACAGTGTAGAGGGAGCTTTACTCTGTATCTAACCCGTGCTGTACCTGCCCTGGGAGTGTTTGATGCGACAGTGTAAAGGGAGCTTTACTCTGTATCCAACCCGTGCTGTACCTGCCCTGGGAGTGTCTGATGGGACAGTGTAGAGGGAGCTTTACCCTGTATCTAACATGTGCTGTACCTGCCCTGGGAGTGTTTGACGGGACAGTGTAGAGGGAGCTTTACTCTGTATCTAAGCCGTGCTGTACCTGCCCTGGGAGTGTTTGACGGGACAGTGTGGAGGGAGCTTTACTCTGTATCTAACCCGTGCTGTACCTGCCCTGGGAGTGTTTCACGGGACAGTGTAGAGGGAGCTTTACTCTATATCTAACCCGTGCTGTACCTGCCCTGGGAGTGTTTGATGGGACAGTGTAGAGGGAGCATTACTCTGTATCTAACCCATGCTGTACCTGCCCTGGGAGTGTTTGATGGGACAGTGTAGAGGGAGCTTTACTCTGTATCTAACCCGTGCTGTACCTGCCCTGGGAATGTTTGATGGGACAGTGTAGAGGGAGCTTTACTCTGTATCTAACCCGTGCTGTACCTGCCCTGGGAGTGTTTGATGGGACAGTGTAGAGGGGGCTTTACTCTGTATCTAACCCGTGCTGTATCTGCCCTGGGAGTGTTTGATGGGACAGTGTAGAGGGAACTTTACTCTGTATCTAACCCGTGCTGTACCTGTCCTGGGAGTGTTTGATGGGACAGTGTAGAGGGAGCTTTACTCTGTATCTAACCCGTGCTGTATCTGCCCTGGGAGTGTTTGATGGGACAGTGTAGAGGGAGCTTTACTCTGTATCTAACCCGTGCTGTACCTGTCCTGGGAGTGTTTGATGGGACAGTGTAGAGGGAGCTTTACCCTGTATCTAACATGTGCTGTACCTGCCCTGGGAGTGTTTGACGGGACAGTGTAGAGGGAGCTTTACTCTGTATCTAACCCATGCTGTACCTGCCCTGGGAGTGTTTGATGCGACAGTGTAAAGGGAGCTTTACTCTGTATCCAACCCGTGCTGTACCTGCCCTGGGAGTGTCTGATGGGACAGTGCAGAGGGAGCTTTACCCTGTATCTAACATGTGCTGTACCTGCCCTGGGAGTGTTTGACGGGACAGTGTAGAGGGAGCTTTACTCTGTATCTAACCCGTGCTGTATCTGCCCTGGGAGTGTTTGATGGACAGTGTAGAGGGAGCTTTACTCTGTATCTAACCCGTGCTGTACCTGCCCTGGGAGTGTTTGATGCGACAGTGTAAAGGGAGCTTTACTCTGTATCCAACCCGTGCTGTACCTGCCCTGGGAGTGTCTGATGGGACAGTGTAGAGGGAGCTTTACCCTGTATCTAACATGTGCTGTACCTGCCCTGGGAGTGTTTGACGGGACAGTGTAGAGGGAGCTTTACTCTGTATCTAAGCCGTGCTGTACCTGCCCTGCGAGTGTTTGACGGGACAGTGTGGAGGGAGCTTTACTCTGTATCTAACCCGTGCTGTACCTGCCCTGGGAGTGTTTGACGGGACAGTGTAGAGGGAGCTTTACTCTATATCTAACCCGTGCTGTACCTGCCCTGGGAGTGTTTGATGGGACAGTGTAGAGGGAGCTTTACTCTGTATCTAACCCATGCTGTACCTGCCCTGGGAGTGTTTGATGGGACAGTGTAGAGGGAGCTTTACTCTGTATCTAACCCGTGCTGTACCTGCCCTGGGAATGTTTGATGGGACAGTGTAGAGGGAGCTTTACTCTGTATCTAACCCGTGCTGTACCTGCCGTGGGAGTGTTTGATGGGACAGTGTAGAGGGGGCTTTACTCTGTATCTAACCCGTGCTGTATCTGCCCTGGGAGTGTTTGATGGGACAGTGTAGAGGGAACTTTACTCTGTATCTAACCCGTGCTGTACCTGTCCTGGGAGTGTTTGATGGGACAGTGTAGAGGGAGCTTTACTCTGTATCTAACCCGTGCTGTATCTGCCCTGGGAGTGTTTGATGGGACAGTGTAGAGGGAGCTTTACTCTGTATCTAACCCGTGCTGTACCTGTCCTGGGAGTGTTTGATGGGACAGTGTAGAGGGAGCTTTACCCTGTATCTAACATGTGCTGTACCTGCCCTGGGAGTGTTTGACGGGACAGTGTAGAGGGAGCTTTACTCTGTATCTAACCCATGCTGTACCTGCCCTGGGAGTGTTTGATGGGACAGTGTAGAGGGAGCTTTACTCTGTATCTAACCCGTGCTGTACTTGCCCTGGGAGTGTTTGATGGGACAGTGTAGAGGGAGCTTTACTCTGTATCTAACCCGTGCTGTATCTGCCCTGGGAGTGTTTGATGGGACAGTGTAGAAGGAGCTTTACTCTGTATCTAACCCGTGCTGTACCTGTCCTGGGAGTGTTTGATGGGACAGTGTAGAGGGAGCTTTACTCTGTATCTAACCCGTGCTGTACCTGCCCTGGGAGTGTGTGATGGGACAGTGTAGAGGGAGCTTTACTCTGTATCTAACCCGTGCTGTACCTGCCCTGGGAGTGTTTGATGCGACAGTGTAAAGCGAGCTTTACTCTGTATCCAACCCGTGCTGTACCTGCCCTGGGAGTGTCTGATGGGACAGTGTAGAGGGAACTTTACTCTGTATCTAACCCGTGCTGTACCTGTCCTGGGAGTGTTTGATGGGACAGTGTAGAGGGAGCTTTACTCTGTATCTAACCCGTGCTGTATCTGCCCTGGGAGTGTTTGATGGGACAGTGTAGAGGGAGCTTTACTCTGTATCTAACCCGTGCTGTACCTGTCCTGGGAGTGTTTGATGGGACAGTGTAGAGGGAGCTTTACCCTGTATCTAACATGTGCTGTACCTGCCCTGGGAGTGTTTGACGGGACAGTGTAGAGGGAGCTTTACTCTGTATCTAACCCATGCTGTACCTGCCCTGGGAGTGTTTGATGCGACAGTGTAAAGGGAGCTTTACTCTGTATCCAACCCGTGCTGTACCTGCCCTGGGAGTGTCTGATGGGACAGTGCAGAGGGAGCTTTACCCTGTATCTAACATGTGCTGTACCTGCCCTGGGAGTGTTTGACGGGACAGTGTAGAGGGAGCTTTACGCTGTATCTAACCCGTGCTGTATCTGCCCTGGGAGTGTTTGATGGACAGTGTAGAGGGAGCTTTACTCTGTATCTAACCCGTGCTGTACCTGCCCTGGGAGTGTTTGATGCGACAGTGTAAAGGGAGCTTTACTCTGTATCCAACCCGTGCTGTACCTGCCCTGGGAGTGTCTGATGGGACAGTGTAGAGGGAGCTTTACCCTGTATCTAACATGTGCTGTACCTGCCCTGGGAGTGTTTGACGGGACAGTGTAGAGGGAGCTTTACTCTGTATCTAAGCCGTGCTGTACCTGCCCTGCGAGTGTTTGACGGGACAGTGTGGAGGGAGCTTTACTCTGTATCTAACCCGTGCTGTACCTGCCCTGGGAGTGTTTGACGGGACAGTGTAGAGGGAGCTTTACTCTATATCTAACCCGTGCTGTACCTGCCCTGGGAGTGTTTGATGGGACAGTGTAGAGGGAGCTTTACTCTGTATCTAACCCATGCTGTACCTGCCCTGGGAGTGTTTGATGGGACAGTGTAGAGGGAGCTTTACTCTGTATCTAACCCGTGCTGTACCTGCCCTGGGAATGTTTGATGGGACAGTGTAGAGGGAGCTTTACTCTGTATCTAACCCGTGCTGTACCTGCCGTGGGAGTGTTTGATGGGACAGTGTAGAGGGGGCTTTACTCTGTATCTAACCCGTGCTGTATCTGCCCTGGGAGTGTTTGATGGGACAGTGTAGAGGGAACTTTACTCTGTATCTAACCCGTGCTGTACCTGTCCTGGGAGTGTTTGATGGGACAGTGTAGAGGGAGCTTTACTCTGTATCTAACCCGTGCTGTATCTGCCCTGGGAGTGTTTGATGGGACAGTGTAGAGGGAGCTTTACTCTGTATCTAACCCGTGCTGTACCTGTCCTGGGAGTGTTTGATGGGACAGTGTAGAGGGAGCTTTACCCTGTATCTAACATGTGCTGTACCTGCCCTGGGAGTGTTTGACGGGACAGTGTAGAGGGAGCTTTACTCTGTATCTAACCCATGCTGTACCTGCCCTGGGAGTGTTTGATGGGACAGTGTAGAGGGAGCTTTACTCTGTATCTAACCCGTGCTGTACTTGCCCTGGGAGTGTTTGATGGGACAGTGTAGAGGGAGCTTTACTCTGTATCTAACCCGTGCTGTATCTGCCCTGGGAGTGTTTGATGGGACAGTGTAGAAGGAGCTTTACTCTGTATCTAACCCGTGCTGTACCTGTCCTGGGAGTGTTTGATGGGACAGTGTAGAGGGAGCTTTACTCTGTATCTAACCCGTGCTGTACCTGCCCTGGGAGTGTGTGATGGGACAGTGTAGAGGGAGCTTTACTCTGTATCTAACCCGTGCTGTACCTGCCCTGGGAGTGTTTGATGCGACAGTGTAAAGCGAGCTTTACTCTGTATCCAACCCGTGCTGTACCTGCCCTGGGAGTGTCTGATGGGACAGTGTAGAGGGAGCTTTACCCTGTATCTAACATGTGCTGTACCTTCCCTGGGAGTATTTGACGGGACAGTGTAGAGGGAGCTTTACTCTGTATCTAAGCCGTGCTGTACCTGCTCTGGGAGTGTTTGATGGGACAGTGTGGAGGGAGCTTTACTCTATATCTAACCCGTGCTGTACCTGCCCTGGGAGTGTTTGATGGGACAGTGTAGAGGGAGCTTTACTCTGTATCTAGCCCATGCTGTACCTGCCCTGGGAGTGTTTGATGGGACAGTGTAGAGGGAGCTTTACTCTGTATCTAACCCGTGCTGTACCTGCCCTGGGAATGTTTGATGGGACAGTGTAGAGGGAGCTTTACTCTGTATCTAACCCGTGCTGTACCTGCCCTGGGAGTGTTTGATGGGACAGTGTAGAGGGAGATTTACTCTGTATCTAACCCGTGCTGTACCTGCCCTGGGAGTGTTTGACGGGACAGTGTAGAGGGAGCTTTACTCTATCTAACCCGTGCTGTACCTGCCCTGGGAGTGTTTGATCGGACAGTGTAGAGGGAGCTTTACTCTGTATCTAACCCGTGCTGTACCTGCCCTGGGAATGTTTGATGGGACAGTGTAGAGGGAGCTTTACTCTGTATCTAACCCGTGCTGTACCTGCCCTGGGAGTGTTTGATGGGACAGTGTAGAGGGAGATTTACTCTGTATCTAACCCGTGCTGTAACTGCCCTGGGAATGTTTGATGGGACAGTGTAGAGGGAGCTTTACTCTGTATCTAACCCGTGCTGTACCTGCCCTGGGAGTGTGTGATGGGATAGTGTAGAGGGAGCTTTACTCTGTATCTAACCCGTGCTGTACCTGCCCTGGGAGTGTGTGACGGGACAGTGTAGAGGGAGCTTTACTCTGTATCTAACCCGTGCTGTTCCTGCCCTGGGAGTGTGTGATGGGACAGTGTAGAGGGAGCTTTACTCTGTATCTAACCCGTGCTGTACCTGCCCTGGGAGTGTTTGATGGGACAGTGTAAAGGGAGCTTTACTCTGTATCCAACCCGTGCTGTACCTGCCCTGGGAGTGTCTGATGGGACAGTGCAGAGGGAGCTTTACCCTGTATCTAACATGTGCTGTACCTGCCCTGGGAGTGTTTGACGGGACAGTGTAGAGGGAGCTTTACTCTGTATCTAACCCGTGCTGTATCTGCCCTGGGAGTGTTTGATGGACAGTGTAGAGGGAGCTTTACTCTGTATCTAACCCGTGCTGTACCTGCCCTGGGAGTGTTTGATGCGACAGTGTAAAGGGAGCTTTACTCTGTATCCAACCCGTGCTGTACCTGCCCTGGGAGTGTCTGATGGGACAGTGTAGAGGGAGCTTTACCCTGTATCTAACATGTGCTGTACCTGCCCTGGGAGTGTTTGACGGGACAGTGTAGAGGGAGCTTTACTCTGTATCTAAGCCGTGCTGTACCTGCCCTGGGAGTGTTTGACGGGACAGTGTAGAGGGAGCTTTACTCTATATCTAACCCGTGCTGTACCTGCCCTGGGAGTGTTTGATGGGACAGTGTAGAGGGAGCTTTACTCTGTATCTAACCCATGCTGTACCTGCCCTGGGAGTGTTTGATGGGACAGTGTAGAGGGAGCTTTACTCTGTATCTAACCCGTGCTGTACCTGCCCTGGGAATGTTTGATGGGACAGTGTAGAGGGAGCTTTACTCTGTATCTAACCCGTGCTGTACCTGCCCTGGGAGTGTTTGATGGGACAGTGTAGAGGGGGCTTTACTCTGTATCTAACCCGTGCTGTATCTGCCCTGGGAGTGTTTGATGGGACAGTGTAGAGGGAACTTTACTCTGTATCTAACCCGTGCTGTACCTGTCCTGGGAGTGTTTGATGGGACAGTGTAGAGGGAGCTTTACTCTGTATCTAACCCGTGCTGTATCTGCCCTGGGAGTGTTTGATGGGACAGTGTAGAGGGAGCTTTACTCTGTATCTAACCCGTGCTGTACCTGTCCTGGGAGTGTTTGATGGGACAGTGTAGAGGGAGCTTTACCCTGTATCTAACATGTGCTGTACCTGCCCTGGGAGTGTTTGACGGGACAGTGTAGAGGGAGCTTTACTCTGTATCTAACCCATGCTGTACCTGCCCTGGGAGTGTTTGATGGGACAGTGTAGAGGGAGCTTTACTCTGTATCTAACCCGTGCTGTACTTGCCCTGGGAGTGTTTGATGGGACAGTGTAGAGGGAGCTTTACTCTGTATCTAACCCGTGCTGTATCTGCCCTGGGAGTGTTTGATGGGACAGTGTAGAAGGAGCTTTACTCTGTATCTAACCCGTGCTGTACCTGTCCTGGGAGTGTTTGATGGGACAGTGTAGAGGGAGCTTTACTCTGTATCTAACCCGTGCTGTACCTGCCCTGGGAGTGTGTGATGGGACAGTGTAGAGGGAGCTTTACTCTGTATCTAACCCGTGCTGTACCTGCCCTGGGAGTGTTTGATGCGACAGTGTAAAGCGAGCTTTACTCTGTATCCAACCCGTGCTGTACCTGCCCTGGGAGTGTCTGATGGGACAGTGTAGAGGGAGCTTTACCCTGTATCTAACATGTGCTGTACCTTCCCTGGGAGTGTTTGACGGGACAGTGTAGAGGGAGCTTTACTCTGTATCTAAGCCGTGCTGTACCTGCTCTGGGAGTGTTTGATGGGACAGTGTGGAGGGAGCTTTACTCTATATCTAACCCGTGCTGTACCTGCCCTGGGAGTGTTTGATGGGACAGTGTAGAGGGAGCTTTACTCTGTATCTAGCCCATGCTGTACCTGCCCTGGGAGTGTTTGATGGGACAGTGTAGAGGGAGCTTTACTCTGTATCTAACCCGTGCTGTACCTGCCCTGGGAATGTTTGATGGGACAGTGTAGAGGGAGCTTTACTCTGTATCTAACCCGTGCTGTACCTGCCCTGGGAGTGTTTGATGGGACAGTGTAGAGGGAGATTTACTCTGTATCTAACCCGTGCTGTACCTGCCCTGGGAGTGTTTGACGGGACAGTGTAGAGGGAGCTTTACTCTATCTAACCCGTGCTGTACCTGCCCTGGGAGTGTTTGATGGGACAGTGTAGAGGGAGCTTTACTCTGTATCTAACCCGTGCTGTACCTGCCCTGGGAATGTTTGATGGGACAGTGTAGAGGGAGCTTTACTCTGTATCTAACCCGTGCTGTACCTGCCCTGGGAGTGTTTGATGGGACAGTGTAGAGGGAGATTTACTCTGTATCTAACCCGTGCTGTAACTGCCCTGGGAATGTTTGATGGGACAGTGTAGAGGGAGCTTTACTCTGTATCTAACCCGTGCTGTACCTGCCCTGGGAGTGTGTGATGGGATAGTGTAGAGGGAGCTTTACTCTGTATCTAACCCGTGCTGTACCTGCCCTGGGAGTGTGTGACGGGACAGTGTAGAGGGAGCTTTACTCTGTATCTAACCCGTGCTGTTCCTGCCCTGGGAGTGTGTGATGGGACAGTGTAGAGGGAGCTTTACTCTGTATCTAACCCGTGCTGTACCTGCCCTGGGAGTGTTTGATGGGACAGTGTAGAGGGAGCTTTACTCTGTATCTAACCCGTGCTGTACCTGCCCTGGGAGTGTTTGATGGGGACAGTGTAGAGGGAGCTTTACTCTGTATCTAACCCATGCTGTACCTGCCCTGGGAGCGTTTGATGGGACAGTGTAGAGGGAGCTTTACTCTGTATCTAACCCGTGCTGTACCTCCCCTGGGAGTGTTTGATGGGACAGTGTAGAGGGAGCTTTACTCTGTATCTAACCCGTGCTGTACCTGCCCTGGGAGTGTTTGATGGGACAGTGTAGAGGGAGCTTTACTCTGTATCTAACCCGTGCTGTACCTGCCCTGGGAGTGCTTGATGGGGCAGTGTAGAGGGAGCTTTACTCTGTATCTAACCCATGTTGTACCTGCCGTGGGTGTGTTTGATGGGACAGTGTAGAGGGAGCTTTACTCTGTATCTAACCCGTGCTGTACCTGCCCTGGGAGTGTTTGATGGGACAGTGTAGAGGGAGCTTTACTCTGTATCTAACCCGTGCTGTACCTGCCCTGTGAGTGTTTGATGGGCCAGTGTAGAGGGAGCTTTACTCTGTATCTAACCCGTGCTGTACCTGTCCTGGGTGTGTTTGATGGGACAGTGTAGAGGGAGCTTTACTCTGTATCTAACCCGTGCTGTACCTGCCCTGGGAGTGTTTGATAGGCCAGTGTAGAGGGAGCTTTACTCTGTATCTAACCCGTGCTGTACCTGCCCTGGGAGTGTTTGATGGGCCAGTGTAGAGGGAGCTTTACTCTGTATCTAACCCGTGCTGTACCTGTCCTGGGTGTGTTTGATGGGACAGTGTAGAGGGAGCTTTACTCTGTATCTAACCCGTGCTGTACCTGCCCTGGGTGTGTTTGATGGGACAGTGTAGAGGGAGCTTTACTCTGTATCTAACCCGTGCTGTACCTGCCCTGGGAGTGTTTGATGGGACAGTGTAGAGGGAGCTTTACTCTGTATCTAACCCGTGCTGTACCTGCCCTGGGAGTGTTTGATGGGACAGTGTAGAGGGAGCTTTACTCTGTATCTTACCCGTGCTGTACCTGCCCTGGGAGTGTTTGATGGGACGGTGATCTGCCAGGGTTGCTGCTTCTATTCGCCATCCAGCGACCTCTGCTGGGGCGTGCGTGTGTGGGCACGGAGATGACCAGGCTTGGCCCGGGCTCAGAAGTGCTGGCAGTCCCACTGAATGACCGGCAGTCATGGAGCACTAACCCAATAATCTGGGGCGTTTGTTGGGAGGGGGGAGCACAGGAGTAGGGGTCTCCCCACCTCCCGTAATGTGAGGGGGTGTCACTGTCTGGAAGGTTTCAGTCCTGAACTAACGATTAATACAACCCCTGTACAACCTTTGAGCTCAGAGTTCGCACTAATCCTCTGTTAAATGGTAACCGAGGACTCGGAGGCAAGGACGGTCCAAAGATCTCAGTAAATTCCCATCTGCCCAGATATTCATCCAAAGTGCATCTGCATCGCCTCACCTCCTGTACTCCCGCTGACCTCTCACCTCATGTACTCCCGCTGACCCCTCACATCCTGTACTCCCACTGACCCCTCACCTCTTGTACTCCTGCGCATCGGGAGAAAGATGGGAGGCATTTCTGGAGTACCCCAGCGCCCGGGGTCAGTGAGTGTATCCAGGGCCCGGGGTCAGGGCCTGTACCCAGGGCCCACGGTCAGGGCATGTTCCCAGGGCCCACGGTCAGGGCCTGTACCCAGGACCCATGGTCACGGCGTGTTCCCAGGGCCCACGGTCAGGGCCTGTACCCAGGACCCACGGTCAGGGCTGTTAAGTCTGTGTGTTCTAGTTGTAATTACTAACACAGACTACAAGATTAAAGTTCAACAGGTCTTTACTGGTTGGAGGTCAGGACTATACTAAATACAATATTACTACACAGTGCTTATATACCGGTGGTCACCACCGGTATTACGTATACAGCAGCCAGAGAAAGTAGTACATCTCTTAAGGTGGAACAGGCTTAAGTTCTCTTAAGGTGGAACAGGTTACATACACCACAATCCTCCCTTTTTAGCTTAACAGTCATATCCCCATTTAACATAACATAATAACATATATAACTTCAGGTATAAACAGTTCAAAGGTTCAGTCTCTCAGGAGGCCTTCTGATTCGGTTTGGATAACGCCTTTCAGTGGTCTCTGATTCCTGTTGCTGAGGTGACTCCTCTAGTTGGTCTCCCATGCATTGGGTGTTATCATCATCAGGTACATTCCCTGCCGAGGTAGATGCTTCAGGTTCATTAACGTCTTCCACAGTTGTCTCTGTCGCAACCATGGGTTCAACCCTTGCTCTTGATTCTACCAGTTGATCCGCATGATGCCTTATCACATTGTTACCAATATCTACTGTGTACATCAGAGGTCCTTGTCTGGCCCGAATTGTTCCGGACTGCCATTTTTCGTTTCCATAGCCCCTTGCCAACACTGGTTGTCCTACGTCGAAACTTCGAGTGGTCTTGTTATTAATATGCCGGAACTGTTTGTTTTCCACTTCCCTCCGCACATTTGGTTTTAACAAGTCCAACCTGGACCGCAACCTCATGTTATAAAACATCATGGCAGGACTTTGGTTAGTCACTGCATGAGCGGCGTTTCGATATGCCATTAGGAAATTGTCCACCTTGTGCTGTAGCGGAATCTGATCATCGTTCATGGCCTTTATTGCCTTTTTGAATGTTTGGACAAATCTCTCGGCCAACCCGTTTGTCGCCGGATGATATGGGGCAGAGGTATAATGTTTCACCCCATTCTTCTTTAAGAATTTTTGGAATTCTTCCGACACGAACTGTGGTCCGTTGTCCGAACAGATCTGTTCTGGCAATCCGTTCCTTGCGAATATTGTTCTTAACACCGCAATTGTCTTTTCTGAAGTAGTGGTATTCATCTTGATCACGTCTGGCCATTTGGAATGTGCGTCCACCACAATTAGGAACATGGAGTCCACGAATGGAACAGCAAAGTCAATATGTACGCGTTGCCATGGGGCTGAAGGTCATTCCCATGGGTGTAGTGGTGCGATCGGAGGTGCATTTTGCACTTTTTGGCACCCAGCGCAGCTTTTCGTCAACTCCTCTATCTGTTGGTCAATACCCGGCCACCATACATAAGCCCTAGCAAGACTTTTCATCTTAACTCCCCCCAGATGACCTTCATGCAGTTCTTTTAGAACTCTTTCCCTTAACTTGGGAGGAATAATCACTCTTGTCCCGTACATCAAAGTACCATGGCAGACGGACAGCTGGTCTCGCCTTGCCGAGAATGCCGGTAACAGAGGATCACCACGTGTTGGCCATCCTTTCACTGTCACCTCGTAGACTCTGGACAGTGTCGGGTCGTTCCTGGTTTCTCTTTCAATACTTGCATTGGTGACTGGTAAACACTCGATGATGGTCGAATGAAATAACTCAACAGGGTCAACTTTCGTCGTTTCTTCTTCTTCAGGTAGTGGCAGGCGCGACAGCCCATCAGCATTGCCATGCTGCTTCGTACCTTTGAATTCTATTTGATATTGATGTGCCCCTAGGAAAAGGGACCATCTCTGGAGACGCTGTGCTGTCATCACTGAAACACCCTTCTTAGGGTTAAAAATGGATACCAACGGCTGATGGTCTGTCAGAAGTGTGAATTTTTGGCCCTGCAGGTAATGATTAAACTTCTTCACTCCCCATACAAGGCTGAGAGCCTCCCTATCGATCTGTGCATAGTTGCGCTCAGCGGAGGTCAATGATCTGGATGCAAACGCGACTGGCCTTTCCGTACCGTTTGGCAACTTGTGTGAGAGTACTGCCCCAATACCATATGGAGAAGCATCACAAGCCAACCGAATAGGCAGTGTCGGGTTGAAGTGAGCCAACACTTCCTCTGAGGTGATCAATTCTTTGCTTTTGCGAAATGCCTTCTTACAGTTTTCGCTCCATTCCCATGGTACCCCCTTCTGTAAAAGAGTGTTTAGCGGGTGCAATACAGTGGATAGATTTGGTAGAAATTTATGGTAATAGTTAATCAATCCTAGAAACGACCTCAACTGAGAGACATTATCCGGAGCAGGAGCCTTTACAACTGCCTCTATCTTGTCAGGAGACTTATGAAGCCCCTCCCGGTCAATGACATGACCACAGTACGAGATCCGCTTCTGGAAGAACTCACATTTCTGCCGATTAACTCTAAGTCCATACTCTTTCAGTCTGTTGAGCACCAGTTCCAAGTTTGCGAGGTGTTCTTCATCACCATCACCTGTAATCAGAATATCGTCCAGGTAACATTGTGTGCCTGGAATTCCCTGTAATACCTGCTCCATGGCCCTCTGCCAAATTGCTGGAGCCGATGCCACTCCAAAAACCAGCCTATTGTACCGGTACAAACCTCGATGCGTGTTGATCGTGAGGTATTGGCGTGACTCTTCTTCAACCTCCATCTGCAAGTACACCTGCGCCAGGTCTATCTTGGTGAAGTGTTTCCCGCCAGACAACGAAGCAAAAATATCCTCAATCCGCGGAAGCGGATACTGCACCGTGTGAAGCACCGGATTAACGGTGATTTTGAAACCTCCACAGATGCGAACCTTCCCTGGTTCTCCTGGCTTGTTGCTCGAAGGACGTTTCATAACGGGAACAATGGGCGTAGCCCACTCACTCCAATCTACCTTAGACAGTACACCTGAACGTTCTAGCGCTTCCAGTTCCGCTTCTACAGTAGGTCATATTGCATAGGGTACCGGTCTGGCTTTAAAAAATTTTGGGTGTGCATGTTCATCAATCTTGATGTTTGCCGTAATTCCTCTCAGTGTTCCCAGTCCCTGCTGGAACACCTCTTTAGCATCATCCAATATATTGGACAATCGTTTAGGTTTGACATCTGTTTCCCCGGAAGCTACCGTTAGTGCCTTCAAGGAGTGCCAGTCCATATTCATTTTCCTAATCCACTCCCGTCCCAGTAGCGGTGGACCTCCTTCAGGTAGCACATATAAGTCCATTACTTGGCTTTCTTCGCCCTTGTGGACCACTTTTACCTCTATCTTTCCGATGGGGTACACTCTTTGCCCCATGTATGTTTTCAATATAATCTCCGTATCCCGTAGGGGAATATGTTGGAATAACCTTTTGTAATCTTTCTTATTCATGACCGTCAATGCCGATCCAGTGTCCAATTCCATCTTTACTTGGACTCCTGCTATCTGAAGGGTGACCCAAATTGTCTGGAGATCTGCATCCTTACCAACGTTGTGTACTCTTAAGCTACCCAGTTCATTACTGCTAGCGTCTGAATCTGACTTCTGTTCGGTCGAACTGCTCTTTGTCACCTTGTGTACCTTTATGTATTTTCCTTGCGGTGACTTTTTGTTGCTGGTCTTCTTTCCTGACCGGCATACTTTAGCTATGTGGCCAAGCCTGCCACACGTTCTGCATTCTTGGTTTTTAAACCAACACTGGTTCTGATCGTGTGTTGTCTTTCCACAACGATAACATTTTACAGTACTCAAACCCAATTTATTTGTACTGAGTTCCGGTGACCGTAGCTGCATTACTGCCATGCCTCTTGCTGCGGCTTCGTGTGCTGCTGCCATAGTGACCGCTTTCTCAAGCGTCACCTCATTCTCCTCGAGCAGTCGCTTTTGTGTATCTTCTTTTAATAAACCACACACAAATTTATCTCGTAGCGCCTCTGTCAGTCTCGTTCCAAACTGACAGTACTTTGCTAGCTTACGCAATTCCATTAAATATTCAGCATTGCTTTCATCCTTCAGCTGCATTCTGCTGTAAAATTTAAATCGTTCCGCTAGCATCAGCGGCGTGGGGTTTAGATGATTTTTCAGGACAGTAACAATCTCCTCGAACGTCTTATCCGCCGGTTCATCTGGTGATAAAAGGTGTTTCAATTGCCCGTATGTCTTCGCACCCATTAAGTTTAATAATGTTAGTGCTTTCTCTTCATCTGGGATTTTATTTGCTTTACAATAATTTTGTATGCGTTCTACATACATGGCCCAATCTTCGATGTCGCTATCAAAGGTATTAATGTTCCCATGTTTAGGCATCGTTGCAATTTAATTTATTTTAATTTTCATCCAAGATGGCGGCTTCCCGCTCTTGTCTTCGTCCTCCGCCTACAAAATGGCGGTTTTCCCGCGCTTGGCGGTCTTCACCCATCCCCCGACGCTGTCTCCGCTTCACCGCGGCTCTCGCGCCTTCAGTTGCCCCAGACGCTGCGCCTTTTTAGCCCGAATGCGGCCCGGCCCTTATCACCAGCCGCGATTGATGTCCCCGCGCTGCGCCTTTCGGCCCGAATGCGGCCCGGCCCTTATCTCCGGTCGCGATCGATCTCACCGCCCTTATTCCTCCGTCTTCCCTCCCCGTCTGTACAGCCAACGCGGCCGACTTTCTGGTCGCGCCGCTGCCCGGCTTACCCACCACCGAGGTAGAAAGAAGATAGCTGACAGCCGCTGATGGAGGCTTCGAGTTCAGGATGTCTTCTGCACTCTGGTTTCTCGATGTCTGCCGCGCGACGTGTCTTCCAGCAGGGTGATGAGGGTGGAAGCCTCTCTTCGACGTCCGTTCTGTGGATGAAGCCGCCGTGGATATAAACTGCCGCAGGGTAAGAATCGGACTCGTCGCCACTGTTAAGTCTGTGTGTTCTAGTTGTAATTACTAACACAGACTACAAGGTTAAAGTTCAACACGTCTTTACTGGTTGGAGGTCAGGACTATACTAAATACAATATTACTACACAGTGCTTATATACCGGTGGTCACCACCGGTATTACGTATACAGCAGCCAGAGAAAGTAGTACATCTCTTAAGGTGGAACAGGCTTAAGTTCTCTTAAGGTGGAACAGGTTACATACACCACAAGGGCCTGTTCCCAGGGCCCACGGTCAGGGCCTGTACCCAGGGCCCACGGTCAGGGCGTGTTCCCAGGGCCCACGGTCAGGGTCACGTGGCAGGTATGCAGAATGGGTTACTGAACACCTAGCAATTAGAAAATTGATTAATCATTATCAAGAGATAATTGAGGGCCTGGAATTCAGTTTTTGTGCAAGGACACATTTGGGCTGATCGAGGTGAAGGCATCTCAGCCCTTCAGAATCAAACACTTCACATCTCAGGGACCCACTGTCCCATCAAACACTCCCAGGGCAGGTACAGCACGGGTTAGATACAGAGTAAAGCTCCCTCTACACTGTCCCATCAAACACTCCCAGGGCAGGTACAGCACGGGTTAGATACAGAGTAAAGCTCCCTCTACACTGTCCCCATCAAACACTCCCAGGGCAGGTACAGCACGGGGTTAGATACAGAGTAAAGCTCCCTCTACACTGTCCTGTCAAACACTCCCAGGGCAGGTACAGCACGGGTTAGATACAGAGTAAAGCTCCCTCTACACTGTCCCATCAAACACTCCCAGGGCAGGTACAGCACGGGTTAGGTACAGAGTAAAGCTCCCTCTGCACTGTCCCATCAAACACTCCCAGGGCAGGTACAGCACGGGTTAGATACAGAGTAAAGCTCCCTCTACACTGTCCCATCAAACACTCCCAGGGCAGGTACAGCACGGGTTAGATACAGAGTAAAGCTCCCTCGACACTGTCCCATCAAACACTCCCATTGCAGGTACAGCACGGGTTAGATACAGAGTAAAGCTCACTCTACATTGTCCCATCAAACACTCCCAGGGCAGGTACAGCACGGTTTAGATACAGAGTAAAGCTCCCTCTACACTGTCCCATCAAACACTCCCATTGCAGGTACAGCACGGGTTAGATACAGAGTAAAGCTCCCTCTACACTGTCCCATCAAACACTCCCAGGGCAGGTACAGCACGGGTTAGATACAGAGTAAAGCGCCCTCTACACTGTCCTGTCAAACACTCCCAGGGCAGGTACAGCACGGTTTAGATACAGAGTAAAGCTCCCTCTACACTGTCCCATCAAACACTCCCAGGGCAGGTACAGCACGGGTTAGATACAGAGTAAAGCTCCCTCTACACTGTCCCATCAAACACCCCCAGGGCACGTACAGCATGGGGTTAGATACAGAGTAAAGCTCCCTCTACACTGTCCCATCAAACACTCCCAGGGCAGGTACAGCACGGGTTAGATACAGAGTAAAGCTCCCTCTACACTGTCCCATCAAACACTCCCAGGGCAGGTAAGGCACGGGTTAGATACAGAGTAAAGCTCCCTCTACACTGTCCCATCACACACTCCCAGGGCAGGTACAGCATGGGGTTAGATACAGAGTAAAGCTCCCTCTACACTGTCCCATCAAACACTCCCAGGGCAGGTAAGGCACAGGTTAGATACAGAGTAAAGCTCCCTCTACACTGTCCTATCAAACACTCCCAGGGCAGGTAAGGCACGGGTTACATACAGAGTAAAGCTCCCTCTACACTGTCCCATCAAACACTCCCAGGGCAGGTACAGCACGGGTTAGATACAGAGTAAAGCTCCCTCTACACTGTCCCATCAAACACTCCCAGGGCAGGTAAGGCACGGGTTACATACAGAGTAAAGCTCCCTCTACACTGTCCCATCAAACACTCCCAGGGCAGGTACAGCACGGGTTAGATACAGAGTAAAGCTCCCTCTACACTGTCCCATCAAACGCTCCCAGGGCAGGTAAGGCACGGGTTAGATACAGAGTAAAGCTCCCTCTACACTGTCCCCATCAAACACTCCCAGGGCAGGTACAGCACGGGTTAGATACAGAGTAAAGCTCCCTCTACACTGTCCCATCAAACACTCCCAGGGCAGGTACAGCATGGGTTAGATACAGAGTAAAGCTCCCTCTACACTGTCCCATCAAACACTCCCAGGGCAGGTACAGCATGGGTTAGATACAGAGTAAAGCTCACTCTACACTGTCCCATCAAACACTCCCAGGGCAGGTACAGCACGGGTTAGATACAGAGTAAAGCTCCCTCTACACTGTCCCGTCAAACACTCCCAGGGCAGGTACAGCACGGGTTAGATACAGAGTAAAGCTCCCTCTACACTGTCCCATCAAACACTCCCAGGGCAGGTACAGCACGGGTTAGATACAGAGTAAAGCTCCCTCTACACTGTCCCATCAAACACTCCCAGGGCAGGTACAGCACGGGTTAGATACAGAGTAAAGCTCCCTCTACACTGTCCCATCAAACATTCCCAGGGCAGGTACAGCACGGGTTAGATACAGAGTAAAGCTCCCTCTACACTGTCCCATCAAACACTCCCAGGGCAGGTACAGCACGGGTTAGATACAGAGTAAAGCTCCCTCTACACTGTCCCATCAAACACTCCCAGGGCAGGTACAGCACGGGTTAGGTACAGAGTAAAGCTCCCTCTACACTGTCCCGTCACACACTCCCAGGGCAGGTACAGCACGGGTTAGATACAGAGTAAAGCTCCCTCTACACTGTCCCATCAAACACTCCCAGGGCAGGTACAACACGGGTTAGATACAGAGTAAAGCTCCCTCTACACTGTCCCATCAAACAGTCCCAGGGCAGGTACAGCACGGGTTAGATACAGAGTAAAGCTCCCTCTACACTGTCCCGTCACACACTCCCAGGGCAGGTACAGCACGGGTTAGATACAGAGTAAAGCTCCCTCTACACTGTCCCATCAAACACTCCCAGGGCAGGTACAGCACGGGTTAGATACAGAGTAAAGCTCCCTCTACACTGTCCCATCAAACAGTCCCAGGGCAGGTACAGCACGGGTTAGATACAGAGTAAAGCTCCCTCTACACTGTCCCGTCACACACTCCCAGGGCAGGTACAGCACGGGTTAGATACAGAGTAAAGCTCCCTCTACACTGTCCCATCAAACACTCCCAGGGCAGGTACAGCACGGGTTAGATACAGAGTAAAGCTCCCTCGACACTGTCCCATCAAACACTCCCAGGGCAGGTACAGCACGGGTTAGATACAGAGTAAAGCTCCCTCTACACTGTCCCATCAAACACTCCCAGGGCAGGTACTGCACGGGTTAGATACAGAGTAAAGCTCCCTCTACACTGTCCCATCAAACACTCCCAGGGCAGGTACAGCACGGGTTAGATACAGAGTAAAGCTCCCTCTACACTGTCCCATCAAACACTCCCAGGGCAGGTACAGCACGGGTTAGGTACAGAGTAAAGCTCCCTCTACACTGTCCCGTCACACACTCCCAGGGCAGGTACAGCACGGGTTAGATACAGAGTAAAGCTCCCTCTACACTGTCCCATCAAACACTCCCAGGGCAGGTACAACACGGGTTAGATACAGAGTAAAGCTCCCTCTACACTGTCCCATCAAACAGTCCCAGGGCAGGTACAGCACGGGTTAGATACAGAGTAAAGCTCCCTCTACACTGTCCCGTCACACACTCCCAGGGCAGGTACAGCACGGGTTAGATACAGAGTAAAGCTCCCTCTACACTGTCCCATCAAACACTCCCAGGGCAGGTACAGCACGGGTTAGATACAGAGTAAAGCTCCCTCTACACTGTCCCATCAAACAGTCCCAGGGCAGGTACAGCACGGGTTAGATACAGAGTAAAGCTCCCTCTACACTGTCCCGTCACACACTCCCAGGGCAGGTACAGCACGGGTTAGATACAGAGTAAAGCTCCCTCTACACTGTCCCATCAAACACTCCCAGGGCAGGTACAGCACGGGTTAGATACAGAGTAAAGCTCCCTCGACACTGTCCCATCAAACACTCCCAGGGCAGGTACAGCACGGGTTAGATACAGAGTAAAGCTCCCTCTACACTGTCCCATCAAACACTCCCAGGGCAGGTACAGCACGGGCTAGATACAGAGTAAAGCTCCCTCTACACTGTCCCATCAAACACTCCCAGGGCAGCTCCAGCACGGGTTAGATACAGAGTAAAGCTCCCTCTACACTGTCCCATCAAACACTCCCAGGGCAGGTACAGCACGGGTTAGATACAGAGTAAAGCTCCCTCTACACTGTCCCATCAAACACTCCCAGGGCAGGTACAGCACGGGTTAGATACAGAGTAAAGCTCCCTCTACACTGTCCCATCAAACACTCCCAGGGCAGGTACAGCACGGGTTAGATACAGAGTAAAGCTCCCTCTACACTGTCCCGTCAAACACTCCCAGGGCAGGTACAGCACGGGTTAGATACAGAGTAAAGCTCCCTCTACACTGTCCCATCAAACACTCCCAGGGCAGGTACAGCACGGCTTAGATACAGAGTAAAGCTCCCTCTACACTGTCCCATCAAACACTCCCATGGCAGGTACAGCACGGGTTAGATACAGAGTAAAGCTCCCTCTACACTGTCCCATCAAACACTCCCAGGGCAGGTACAGCACGGGTTAGATACAGAGTAAAGCTCCCTCTACACTGTCCCATCAAACACTCCCAGGGCAGGTACAGCACGGGTTAGATACAGAGTAAAGCTCCCTCTACACTGTCCCATCAAACACTCCCAGGGCAGGTACAGCACGGGTTAGATACAGAGTAAAGCTCCCTCTACACTGTCCCATCAAACACTCCCAGGGCAGGTACAGCACGGGTTAGATACAGAGTAAAGCTGCCTCTACACTGTCCCATCAAACACTCCCAGGGCAGGTACAGCACGGGTTAGATACAGAGTAAAGCTCCCTCTACACTGTCCCGTCAAACACTCCCAGGGCAGGTACAGCACGGGTTAGATACAGAGTAAAGCTCCCTCTACACTGTCCCGTCAAACACTCCCAGGGCAGGTACAGCACGGGTTAGATACAGAGTAAAGCTCCCTCTACACTGTCCCATCAAACACTCCCAGGGCAGGTACAGCACGGGTTAGATACAGAGTAAAGCTCCCTCTACACTGTCCCATCAAACACTCCCAGGGCAGGTACAGCACGGGTTAGATACAGAGTAAAGCTCCCTCTACACTGTCCCATCAAACACTCCCAGGGCAGGTACAGCACGGGTTAGATACAGAGTAAAGCTCCCTCTACACTGTCCCAAACACTCCCAGGGCAGGTACAGCACGGGTTAGATACAGAGTAAAGCTCCCTCTACACTGTCCCATCAAACACTCCCAGGGCAGGTACAGCATAGGTTAGATACAGAGTAAAGCTCCCTCTACACTGTCCCATCAAACACTCCCAGGGCAGGTACAGCACGGGTTAGATATAGAGTAAAGCTCCCTCTACACTGTCCCATCAAACACTCCCAGGGCAGGTACAGCACGCGTTAGATACAGAGTAAAGCTCCCTCTACACTGTCCCATCAAACACTCCCATTGCAGGTACAGCACGGGTTAGATACAGAGTAAAGCTCACTCTACATTGTCCCATCAAACACTCCCTGGGCAGGTACAGCACGGGTTAGATACAGAGTAAAGCTCCCTCAACACTGTCCCATCAAACACTCCCATTGCAGGTACAGCACGGGTTAGATACAGAGTAAAGCTCACTCTACATTGTCCCATCAAACACTCCCAGGGCAGGTACAGCACGGTTTAGATACAGAGTAAAGCTCCCTCTACACTGTCCCATCAAACACTCCCATTGCAGGTACAGCACGGGTTAGATACAGAGTAAAGCTCCCTCTACACTGTCCCATCAAACACTCCCAGGGCAGGTACAGCACGGGTTAGATACAGAGTAAAGCTCCCTCTACACTGTCCTGCCAAACACTCCCAGGGCAGGTACAGCACGGTTTAGATACAGAGTAAAGCTCCCTCTACACTGTCCCATCAAACACTCCCAGGGCAGGTACAGCACGGGTTAGATACAGAGTAAAGCTCCCTCTACACTGTCCCATCAAACACCCCCAGGGCAGGTACAGCATGGGGTTAGATACAGAGTAAAGCTCCCTCTACACTGTCCCATCAAACACTCCCAGGGCAGGTACAGCAAGGGTTAGATACAGACTAAAGCTCCCTCTACACTGTCCCATCAAACACTCCCAGGGCAGGTAAGGCACGGGTGAGATACAGAGTAAAGCTCCCACTACACTGTCCCATCACACACTCCCAGGGCAGGTACAGCATGGGGTTAGATACAGCGTAAAGCTCCCTCTACACTGTCCCATCAAACACTCCCAGGGCAGGTAAGGCACGGGTTAGATACAGAGTAAAGCTCCCTCTACACTGTCCTATCAAACACTCCCAGGGCAGGTAAGGCACGGGTTACATACAGAGTAAAGCTCCCTCTACACTGTCCCATCAAACACTCCCAGGGCAGGTACAGCACGGGTTAGATACAGAGTAAAGCTCCCTCTACACTGTCCCATCAAACACTCCCAGGGCAGGTACAGCACGGGTTAGATACAGAGTAAAGCTCCCTCTACACTGTCCCATCAAACACTCCCAGGGCAGGTACAGCACGGGTTAGATACAGAGTAAAGCTCCCTCTACACTGTCCCATCAAACACTCCCATGGCAGGTACAGCACGGGTTAGATACAGAGTAAAGCTCCCTCTACACTGTCCCATCAAACACTCCCAGGGCAGGTACAGCACGGGTTAGATACAGAGTAAAGCTCCCTCTACACTGTCCCATCAAACACTCCCAGGGCAGGTACAGCACGGGTTAGATACAGAGTAAAGCTCCCTCTACACTGTCCCATCAAACACTCCCAGGGCAGGTACAGCACGGGTTAGATACAGAGTAAAGCTCCCTCTACACTGTCCCATCAAACACTCCCAGGGCAGGTACAGCACGGGTTAGATACAGAGTAAAGCTGCCTCTACACTGTCCCATCAAACACTCCCAGGGCAGGTACAGCACGGGTTAGATACAGAGTAAAGCTCCCTCTACACTGTCCCGTCAAACACTCCCAGGGCAGGTACAGCACGGGTTAGATACAGAGTAAAGCTCCCTCTACACTGTCCCGTCAAACACTCCCAGGGCAGGTACAGCACGGGTTAGATACAGAGTAAAGCTCCCTCTACACTGTCCCATCAAACACTCCCAGGGCAGGTACAGCACGGGTTAGATACAGAGTAAAGCTCCCTCTACACTGTCCCATCAAACACTCCCAGGGCAGGTACAGCACGGGTTAGATACAGAGTAAAGCTCCCTCTACACTGTCCCATCAAACACTCCCAGGGCAGGTACAGCACGGGTTAGATACAGAGTAAAGCTCCCTCTACACTGTCCCAAACACTCCCAGGGCAGGTACAGCACGGGTTAGATACAGAGTAAAGCTCCCTCTACACTGTCCCATCAAACACTCCCAGGGCAGGTACAGCATAGGTTAGATACAGAGTAAAGCTCCCTCTACACTGTCCCATCAAACACTCCCAGGGCAGGTACAGCACGGGTTAGATATAGAGTAAAGCTCCCTCTACACTGTCCCATCAAACACTCCCAGGGCAGGTACAGCACGCGTTAGATACAGAGTAAAGCTCCCTCTACACTGTCCCATCAAACACTCCCATTGCAGGTACAGCACGGGTTAGATACAGAGTAAAGCTCACTCTACATTGTCCCATCAAACACTCCCTGGGCAGGTACAGCACGGGTTAGATACAGAGTAAAGCTCCCTCAACACTGTCCCATCAAACACTCCCATTGCAGGTACAGCACGGGTTAGATACAGAGTAAAGCTCACTCTACATTGTCCCATCAAACACTCCCAGGGCAGGTACAGCACGGTTTAGATACAGAGTAAAGCTCCCTCTACACTGTCCCATCAAACACTCCCATTGCAGGTACAGCACGGGTTAGATACAGAGTAAAGCTCCCTCTACACTGTCCCATCAAACACTCCCAGGGCAGGTACAGCACGGGTTAGATACAGAGTAAAGCTCCCTCTACACTGTCCTGCCAAACACTCCCAGGGCAGGTACAGCACGGTTTAGATACAGAGTAAAGCTCCCTCTACACTGTCCCATCAAACACTCCCAGGGCAGGTACAGCACGGGTTAGATACAGAGTAAAGCTCCCTCTACACTGTCCCATCAAACACCCCCAGGGCAGGTACAGCATGGGGTTAGATACAGAGTAAAGCTCCCTCTACACTGTCCCATCAAACACTCCCAGGGCAGGTACAGCAAGGGTTAGATACAGACTAAAGCTCCCTCTACACTGTCCCATCAAACACTCCCAGGGCAGGTAAGGCACGGGTGAGATACAGAGTAAAGCTCCCTCTACACTGTCCCATCACACACTCCCAGGGCAGGTACAGCATGGGGTTAGATACAGCGTAAAGCTCCCTCTACACTGTCCCATCAAACACTCCCAGGGCAGGTAAGGCACGGGTTAGATACAGAGTAAAGCTCCCTCTACACTGTCCTATCAAACACTCCCAGGGCAGGTAAGGCACGGGTTACATACAGAGTAAAGCTCCCTCTACACTGTCCCATCAAACACTCCCAGGGCAGGTACAGCACGGGTTAGATACAGAGTAAAGCTCCCTCTACACTGTCCCATCAAACACTCCCAGGGCAGGTACAGCACGGGTTAGATACAGAGTAAAGCTCCCTCTACACTGTCCCATCAAACACTCCCAGGGCAGGTACAGCACGGGTTAGATACAGAGTAAAGCTCCCTCTACACTGTCCCATCAAACACTCCCAGGGCAGGTACAGCACGGGTTAGATACAGAGTAAAGCTGCCTCTACACTGTCCCATCAAACACTCCCAGGGCAGGTACAGCACGGGTTAGATACAGATTAAAGCTCCCTCTACACTGTTCCATCAAACACTCCCAGGGCAGGTACAGCACGGGTTAGATACAGAGTAAAGCTCCCTCTACACTGTCCCGTCAAACACTCCCAGGGCAGGTACAGCACGGGTTAGATACAGAGTAAAGCTCCCTCTACACTGTCCCATCAAACACTCCCAGGGCAGGTACAGCACGGGTTAGATACAGAGTAAAGCTCCCTCTACACTGTCCCATCAAACACTCCCAGGGCAGGTACAGCACGGCTTAGATACAGAGTAAAGCTCCCTCTACACTGTCCCATCAAACACTCCCATGGCAGGTACAGCACGGGTTAGATACAGAGTAAAGCTCACTCTACATTGTCCCATCAAACACTCCCAGGGCAGGTACAGCACGGTTTAGATACAGAGTAAAGCTCCCTCTACACTGTCCCATCAAACACTCCCATTGCAGGTACAGCACGGGTTAGATACAGAGTAAAGCTCCCTCTACACTGTCCCATCAAACACTCCCAGGGCAGGTACAGCACGGGTTAGATACAGAGTAAAGCTCCCTCTACACTGTCCTGCCAAACACTCCCAGGGCAGGTACAGCACGGTTTAGATACAGAGTAAAGCTCCCTCTACACTGTCCCATCAAACACTCCCAGGGCAGGTACAGCACGGGTTAGATACAGAGTAAAGCTCCCTCTACACTGTCCCATCAAACACCCCCAGGGCAGGTACAGCATGGGGTTAGATACAGAGTAAAGCTCCCTCTACACTGTCCCATCAAACACTCCCAGGGCAGGTACAGCACGGGTTAGATACAGAGTAAAGCTCCCTCTACACTGTCCCATCAAACACTCCCAGGGCAGGTAAGGCACGGGTGAGATACAGAGTAAAGCTCCCTCTACACTGTCCCATCACACACTCCCAGGGCAGGTACAGCATGGGGTTAGATACAGCGTAAAGCTCCCTCTACACTGTCCCATCAAACACTCCCAGGGCAGGTAAGGCACGGGTTAGATACAGAGTAAAGCTCCCTCTACACTGTCCTATCAAACACTCCCAGGGCAGGTAAGGCACGGGTTACATACAGAGTAAAGCTCCCTCTACACTGTCCCATCAAACACTCCCAGGGCAGGTAAGGCACGGGTTAGATACAGAGTAAAGCTCCCTCTACACTGTCCCATCAAACACTCCCAGGGCAGGTACAGCACGGGTTAGATACAGAGTAAAGCTCCCTCTACACTGTCCCATCATACACTCCCAGGGCAGGTAAGGCACGGGTTAGATACAGAGTAAAGCTCCCTCTACACTGTCCCATCAAACACTCCCAGGGCAGGTACAGCACGGGTTAGATACAGAGTAAAGCTCCCTCTACACTGTCCCATCATACACTCCCAGGGCAGGTAAGGCACGGGTTAGATACAGAGTAAAGCTCCCTCTACACTGTCCCATCAAACACTCCCAGGGCAGGTACAGCACAGGCTAGATACAGAGTAAAGCTCCCTCTACACTGTCCCATCAAACACTCACAGGGCAGGTACAGCAGGGGTTAGATACAGAGTAAAGCTCCCTCTACACTGTCCCATCAAACACTCCCAGGGCAGGTACAGCACAGGCTAGATACAGAGTAAAGCTCCCTCTACACTGTCCCATCAAACACTCCCAGGGCAGGTACAGCACAGGCTAGATACAGAGTAAAGCTCCCTCTACACTGTCCCATCATACACTCCCAGGGCAGGTAAGGCACGGGTTAGATACAGAGTAAAGCTCCCTCTACACTGTCCCATCAAACACTCCCAGGGCAGGTACAGCACGGGTTAGATACAGAGTAAAGCTCCCTCTACACTGTCCCATCAAACACTCCCAGGGCAGGTACAGCACCGGTTAGATACAGAGTAAAGCTCCCTCTACACTGTCCCATCAAACACTCCCAGGGCAGGTACAGCACGGGTTAGATACAGAGTAAAGCTCCCTCTACACTGTCCCATCAAACACTCCCAGGGCAGGTACAGCACAGGCTAGATACAGAGTAAAGCTCCCTCTACACTGTCCCATCATACACTCCCAGGGCAGGTAAGGCACGGGTTAGATACAGAGTAAAGCTCCCTCTACACTGTCCCATCAAACACTCCCAGGGCAGGTACAGCACGGGTTAGATACAGAGTAAAGCTCCCTCTACACTGTCCCATCAAACACTCCCAGGGCAGGTACAGCACGGGTTAGATACAGAGTAAAGCTCCCTCTACACTGTCCCATCAAACACTCCCAGGGCAGGTACAGCACGGGTTAGATACAGAGTAAAGCTCCCTCTACACTGTCCCATCAAACACTCCCAGGGCAGGTACAGCACGGGTTAGATACAGAGTAAAGCTCCCTCTACACTGTCCCATCAAACACTCCCAGGGCAGGTACAGCACGGGTTAGATACAGAGTAAAGCTCTCTCTACACTGTCCCATCAAACACTCCCAGGGCAGGTACAGCACGGGTTAGATACAGAGTAAAGCTCCCTCTACACTGTCCCATCAAACACTCCCAGGGCAGGTACAGCATGGGTTAGATACAGAGTAAAGCTCCCTCTACACTGTCCCATCAAACACTCCCAGGGCAGGTACAGCATGGGTTAGATACAGAGTAAAGCTCCCTCTACACTGTCCCATCAAACACTCCCAGGGCAGGTACAGCATGGGTTAGATACAGAGTAAAGCTCCCTCTACACTGTCCCATCAAACACTCCCAGGGCAGGTACAGCACGGGTTAGATACAGAGTAAAGCTCCCTCTACACTGTCCCATCAAACACTCCCAGGGCAGGTACAGCACGGGTTAGATACAGAGTAAAGCTCCCTCTACACTGTCCCGTCACACACTCCCAGGGCAGGTACAGCACGGGTTAGATACAGAGTAAAGCTCCCTCTACACTGTCCCATCAAACACTCCCAGGGCAGGTACAGCACGGGTTAGATACAGAGTAAAGCTCCCTCTACACTGTCCCATCAAACACTCCCAGGGCAGGTACAGCACGGGTTAGATACAGAGTAAAGCTCCCTCTACACTGTCCCATCAAACACTCCCAGGGCAGGTACAGCACGGGTTAGATACAGAGTAAAGCTCCCTCTACACTGTCCCGTCAAACACTCCCAGGGCAGGTACAGCACGGGTTAGATACAGAGTAAAGCTCCCTCTACACTGTCCCGTCACACACTCCCAGGGCAGGTACAGCACGGGTTAGATACAGAGTAAAGCTCCCTCTACACTGTCCCATCAAACACTCCCAGGGCAGGTACAGCACGGGTTAGATACAGAGTAAAGCTCCCTCTACACTGTCCCATCAAACACTCCCAGGGCAGGTACAGCACGGGTTAGATACAGAGTAAAGCTCCCTCTACACTGTCCCATCAAACACTCCCAGGGCAGGTACAGCACGGGTTAGGTACAGAGTAAAGCTCCCTCTACACTGTCCCGTCACACACTCCCAGGGCAGGTACAGCACGGGTTAGATACAGAGTAAAGCTCCCTCTACACTGTCCCATCAAACACTCCCAGGGCAGGTACAACACGGGTTAGATACAGAGTAAAGCTCCCTCTACACTGTCCCATCAAACAGTCCCAGGGCAGGTACAGCACGGGTTAGATACAGAGTAAAGGTCCCTCTACACTGTCCCATCAAACACTCCCAGGGCAGGTACAGCACGGGTTAGATACAGAGTAAAGCTCCCTCTACACTGTCCCATCAAACACTCCCAGGGCAGGTACAGCACGGATTAGGTACAGAGTAAAGCTCCCTCTACACTGTCCCATCAAACACTCCCAGAGCAGGTACAGCACGGGTTAGATACAGAGTAAAGCTCCCTCTACACTGTCCCATCAAACACTCCCAGGGCAGGTACAGCACGGGTTAGATACAGAGTAAAGCTCCCTCTACACTGTCCCGTCACACACTCCCAGGGCAGGTACAGCACGGGTTAGATACAGAGTAAAGCTCCCTCTACACTGTCTCATCAAACACTCCCAGGGCAGGTACAGCACGGGTTAGATACAGAGCAAAGCTCCCTCTACACTGTCCCATCAAACGCTCCCAGGGCAGGTACAGCACGGGTTAGATACAGAGTAAAGCTCCCTCTACACTGTCCCATCAAACACTCCCAGGGCAGGTACAGCACGGGTTAGATACAGAGTAAAGCTCCCTCTACACTGTCCCGTCAAACACTCCCAGGGCAGGTACAGCACGGGTTAGATACAGAGTAAAGCTCCCTCTACACTGTCCCATCAAACACTCCCAGGGCAGGTACAGCACGGGTTAGATACAGAGTAAAGCTCCCTCTACACTGTCCCGTCAAACACTCCCAGGGCAGGTACAGCACGGGTTAGATACAGAGTAAAGCTCCCTCCACACTGTCCCATCAAACACTCCCAGGGCAGGTACAGCACGGGTTAGATACAGAGTAAAGCTCCCTCTACACTGTCCCATCAAACATTCCCAGGGCAGGTACAGCACGGGTTAGATACAGAGTAAAGCCCCCTCTACACTGTCCCATCAAACGCTCCCAGGGCAGGTACAGCACAGGGTTCGATACAGAGTAAAGCTCCCTTTACACTGTCCCATCAAACACTCCCAGGGCAGGTACAGCACGGGTTAGATACAGAGTAAAGCTCCCTTTACACTGTCCCATCAAACACTCCCAGGGCAGGTACAGCACGGGTTAGATACAGAGTAAAGCTCCCTCTACACTGTCCCATCAAACACTCCCAGGGCAGATACAGCACGGGTTAGATACAGAGTAAAGCTCCATCTACACTGTCCCCATCAAACACTCCCAGGGCAGGTACAGCACGGGGTTAGATACAGAGTAAAGCTCCCTCTACACTGTCCCATCAAACACTCCCAGGGCAGGTACAGCACGGGTTAGATGCAGAGTAAAGCTCCCTCTACACTGTCCCATCAAACACTCCCAGGACAGGTACAGCACGGATTAGATACAGAGTAAAGCTCCCTCTACACTGCCCCATCAAACACTCCCAGGGCAGGTACAGCACGGGTTAGATACAGAGTAAAGCTCCCTCTACACTGTCCCCATCAAACACTCCCAGGGCAGGTACAGCACGGGGTAGATACAGAGTAAAGCTCCCTCTACACTGTCCCAACAAACACTCCCAGGGCAGGTACAGCACGGGTTAGATACAGAGTAAAGCTCCCTCTACACTGTCCCATCAAACACTCCCAGGGCAGGTACAGCACGGGTTAGATACACAGTAAAGCTCCCTCTACACTGTCCCAACAAACATTCCCAGGGCAGGTACAGCACGGGTTAGATACAGAGTAAAGCTTCCTCTGCACTGTCCCATCAAACACTCCCAGGGCAGGTGCAGCACGGGTTAGATACAGAGTAAAGCTCCCTCTACACTGTCCCATCAAACACTCCCAGGGCAGGTACAGCACGGGTTAGATACAGAGTAAAGCTCCCTCTACACTGTCCCATCAAACACTCCCAGGGCAGGTACAGCAAGGGTTAGATACAGAGTAAAGCTCCCTCGACACTGTCCCATCAAACATTCCCAGGGCAGGTACAGCACGGGTTAGATACAGAGTAAAGCTCCCTCTACACTGTCCCATCAAACACTCCCAGGGCAGGTACAGCACGGGTTAGATACAGAGTAAAGCTCCCTCTACACTGTCCCATCAAACACTCCCATTGCAGGTACAGCACGGGTTAGATACAGAGTAAAGCTCACTCTACATTGTCCCATCAAACACTCCCAGGGCAGGTACAGCACGGTTTAGATACAGAGTAAAGCTCCCTCTACACTGTCCCATCAAACACTCCCATTGCAGGTACAGCACGGGTTAGATACAGAGTAAAGCTCCCTCTACACTGTCCCATCAAACACTCCCAGGGCAGGTACAGCACGGGTTAGATACAGAGTAAAGCTCCCTCTACACTGTCCTGTCAAACACTCCCAGGGCAGGTACAGCACGGTTTAGATACAGAGTAAAGCTCCCTCTACACTGTCCCATCAAACACTCCCAGGGCAGGTACAGCACGGGTTAGATACAGAGTAAAGCTCCCTCTACACTGTCCCATCAAACACCCCCAGGGCAGGTACAGCATGGGGTTAGATACAGAGTAAAGCTCCCTCTACACTGTCCCATCAAACACTCCCAGGGCAGGTACAGCACGGGTTAGATACAGAGTAAAGCTCCCTCTACACTGTCCCATCAAACACTCCCAGGGCAGGTAAGGCACGGGTTAGATGCAGAGTAAAGCTCCCTCTGCACTGTCCCATCACACACTCCCAGGGCAGGTACAGCATGGGGTTACATACAGAGTAAAGCTCCCTCTACACTGTCCCATCAAACACTCCCAGGGCAGGTAAGGCACGGGTTAGATACAGAGTAAAGCTCCCTCTACACTGTCCTATCAAACACTCCCAGGGCAGGTGAGGCACGGGTTACAAACAGAGTAAAGCTCCCTCTACACTGTCCCATCAAACACTCCCAGGGCAGGTAAGGCACGGGTTAGATACAGAGTAAAGCTCCCTCTACACTGTCCCATCAAACACTCCCAGGGCAGGTACAGCACGGGTTAGATACAGAGTAAAGCTCCCTCTACACTGTCCCATCAAACACTCCCAGGGCAGGTAAGGCACGGGTTAGATACAGAGTAAAGCTCCCTCTACACTGTCCCATCAAACACTCCCAGGGCAGGTACAGCACGGGTTAGATACAGAGTAAAGCTCCCTCTACACTGTCCCATCAAACGCTCCCAGGGCAGGTAAGGCACGGGTTAGATACAGAGTAAAGCTCCCTCGACACTGTCCCCATCAAACACTCCCAGGGCAGGTACAGCACGGGTTAGATACAGAGTAAAGCTCCCTCTACACTGTCCCATCAAACACTCCCAGGGCAGGTACAGCATGGGTTAGATACAGAGTAAAGCTCCCTCTACACTGTCCCATCAAACACTCCCAGGGCAGGTACAGCATGGGTTAGATACAGAGTAAAGCTCCCTCTACACTGTCCCATCAAACACTCCCAGGGCAGGTACAGCACGGGTTAGATACAGAGTAAAGCTCCCTCTACACTGTCCCGTCAAACACTCCCAGGGCAGGTACAGCACGGGTTAGATACAGAGTAAAGCTCCCTCTACACTGTCCCGTCACACACTCCCAGGGCAGGTACAGCACGGGTTAGATACAGAGTAAAGCTCCCTCTACACTGTCCCATCAAACACTCCCAGGGCAGGTACAGCACGGGTTAGATACAGAGTAAAGCTCCCTCTACACTGTCCCATCAAACACTCCCAGGGCAGGTACAGCACGGGTTAGATACAGAGTAAAGCTCCCTCTACACTGTCCCATCAAACACTCCCAGGGCAGGTACAGCACGGGTTAGGTACAGAGTAAAGCTCCCTCTACACTGTCCCGTCACACACTCCCAGGGCAGGTACAGCACGGGTTAGATACAGAGTAAAGCTCCCTCTACACTGTCCCATCAAACACTCCCAGGGCAGGTACAACACGGGTTAGATACAGAGTAAAGCTCCCTCTACACTGTCCCATCAAACAGTCCCAGGGCAGGTACAGCACGGGTTAGATACAGAGTAAAGCTCCCTCTACACTGTCCCATCAAACACTCCCAGGGCAGGTACAGCACGGGTTAGATACAGAGTAAAGCTCCCTCTACACTGTCCCATCAAACACTCCCAGGGCAGGTACAGCACGGATTAGGTACAGAGTAAAGCTCCCTCTACACTGTCCCATCAAACACTCCCAGAGCAGGTACAGCACGGGTTAGATACAGAGTAAAGCTCCCTCTACACTGTCCCATCAAACACTCCCAGGGCAGGTACAGCACGGTTTAGATACAGAGTAAAGCTCCCTCTACACTGTCCCGTCACACACTCCCAGGGCAGGTACAGCACGGGTTAGATACAGAGTAAAGCTCCCTCTACACTGTCTCATCAAACACTCCCAGGGCAGGTACAGCACGGGTTAGATACAGAGCAAAGCTCCCTCTGCACTGTCCCATCAAACGCTCCCAGGGCAGGTACAGCACGGGTTAGATACAGAGTAAAGCTCCCTCTACACTGTCCCATCAAACACTCCCAGGGCAGGTACAGCACGGGTTAGATACAGAGTATAGCTCCCTCTACACTGTCCCGTCAAACACTCCCAGGGCAGGTACAGCACGGGTTAGATACAGAGTAAAGCTCCCTCTACACTGTCCCATCAAACACTCCCAGGGCAGGTACAGCACGGGTTAGATACAGAGTAAAGCTCCCTCTACACTGTCCCGTCAAACACTCCCAGGGCAGGTACAGCACGGGTTAGATACAGAGTAAAGCTCCCTCTACACTGTCCCATCAAACACTCCCAGGGCAGGTACAGCACGGGTTAGATACAGAGTAAAGCTCCCTCTACACTGTCCCATCAAACATTCCCAGGGCAGGTACAGCACGGGTTAGATACAGAGTAAAGCCCCCTCTACACTGTCCCATCAAACGCTCCCAGGGCAGGTACAGCACAGGGTTAGATACAGAGTAACCTCCCTTTACACTGTCCCATCAAACACTCCCAGGGCAGGTACAGCACGGGTTAGATACAGAGTAAAGCTCCCTTTACACTGTCCCATCAAACACTCCCAGGGCAGGTACAGCACGGGTTAGATACAGAGTAAAGCTCCCTCTACACTGTCCCATCAAACACTCCCAGGGCAGATACAGCACGGGTTAGATACAGAGTAAAGCTCCATCTACACTGTCCCCATCAAACACTCCCAGGGCAGGTACAGCACGGGGTTAGATACAGAGTAAAGCTCCCTCTACACTGTCCCATCAAACACTCCCAGGGCAGGTACAGCACGGGTTAGATACAGAGTAAAGCTCCCTCTACACTGTCCCATCAAACACTCCCAGGACAGGTACAGCACGGGTTAGATACAGAGTAAAGCTCCCTCTACACTGTCCCATCAAACACTCCCAGGGCAGGTACAGCACGGATTAGATACAGAGTAAAGCTCCCTCTACACTGCCCCATCAAACACTCCCAGGGCAGGTACAGCACGGGTTAGATACAGAGTAAAGCTCCCTCTACACTGTCCCCATCAAACACTCCCAGGGCAGGTACAGCACGGGTTAGATACAGAGTAAAGCTCCCTCTACACTGTCCCAACAAACACTCCCAGGGCAGGTACAGCACGGGTTAGATACAGAGTAAAGCTCCCTCTACACTGTCCCATCAAACACTCCCAGGGCAGGTACAGCACGGGTTAGATACACAGTAAAGCTCCCTCTACACTGTCCCAACAAACATTCCCAGGGCAGGTACAGCACGGGTTAGATACAGAGTAAAGCTCCCTCTACACTGTCCCATCAAACACTCCCAGGGCAGGTACAGCACGGGTTAGATACAGAGTAAAGCTCCCTCTACACTGTCCCATCAAACACTCCCAGGGCAGGTACAGCACGGGTTAGATACAGAGTAAAGCTCCCTCGACACTGTCCCATCAAACATTCCCAGGGCAGGTACAGCACGGGTTAGATACAGAGTAAAGCTCCCTCTACACTGTCCCATCAAACACTCCCAGGGCAGGTACAGCACGGGTTAGATACAGAGTAAAGCTCCCTCGACACTGTCCCCATCAAACACTCTCAGGGCAGGTACAGCACGGGTTAGATACAGAGTAAAGCTCCCTCTACACTGTCCCATCAAACACTCCCAGGACAGGTACAGCACGGGTTAGATACAGAGTAAAGCTCCCTCTACACCGTCCCATCAAACACTCCCAGGGCAGGTACAGCACGGGTTAGATACAGAGTAAAGCTCCCTCAACACTGTCCCATCAAACACTCCCTGGGCAGGTACAGCACGGGTTAGATACAGAGTAAAGCTCCCTCTACACTGTCCCATCAAACACTCCCAGGACAGGTACAGCACGGGTTAGATACAGAGTAAAGCTCCCTCTACACTGTCCCATCAAACACTCTCAGGGCAGGGACAGCACGGGTTAGATACAGAGTAAAGCTCCCTCAACACTGTCCCATCAAACACTCCCTGGGCAGGTACAGCACGGGTTAGATACAGAGTAAAGCTCCCTCTACACTGTCCCATCAAACACTCCCAGGACAGGTACAGCACGGGTTAGATACAGAGTAAAGCTCCCTCTACACTGTCCCATCAAACACTCCCTGGGCAGGTACAGCACGGGTTAGATACAGAGTAAAGCTCCCTCTACACTGTCCCATCAAACACTCCCAGGGCAGGTACAGCACGGGTTAGATACAGAGTAAAGCTCCCTCTACACTGTCCCATCAAACACTCCCAGGGCAGGTACAGCACGGGTTAGATACAGAGTAAAGCTCCCTCTACACTGTCCCATCAAACACTCCCTGGGCAGGTACAGCACGGGTTAGATACAGAGTAAAGCTCCCTCTACACTGTCCCATCAAACACTCCCAGGACAGGTACAGCACGGGTTAGATACAGAGTAAAGCTCCCTCTGCAGTGTCCCATCAAACACTCCCAGGGCAGGTACAGCACGGGTTAGATACAGAGTAAAGCTCCCTCTACACTGTCCCATCACACACTCCCAGGGCAGGTACAGCACGGGTTAGATACAGAGTAAAGCTCCCTCTACACTGTCCCATTAAACACTCCCAGGGCAGGTACAGCACAGGGTTAGATACAGAGTAAAGCTCCCTCTACATTGTCCCGTCAAACACTCCCAGGGCAGGTACAGCATGGGTTAGATACAGCGTAAAGCTCCCTCTACACTGTCCCATCAAACACTCCCAGGGCAGGGACAGCACGGGATAGATACAGAGTAAAGCTCCCTCTACACTGTCCCATTAAACACTCCCAGGGCAGGTACAGCACAGGGTTAGATACAGAGTAAAGCTCCCTCTACACTGTCCCATCAAACACTCCCAGGGCAGGTACAGCACGGGGTTAGATACAGAGTAAAGCTCCCTCTACACTGTCCCATCAATCACTCCCAGGGCAGGTACAGCACGAGTTAGATACAGAGTAAAGCTCCCTCTACACTGTCCCATTTATTGCACCGGTGGGGAAACAGTCTGCTCTGTCTTAGCCAGACCATTCCAAATTGTTACAGAAAACACTACATTTTTATACATTCCAATAAGCATGGCCACCTCATGTTAAATACATTCCTGCCACCTGATTGGATCTTGGCCCGCATGCACCTTCACGGATTGGTTACGAATCTTAATATAAACATGTATAAGCTGCCTCCTCAGTCAATCACTCAAATTGCTGAATGCTAATTGAAAGATACCTTGGAATGTAACCTAGGTAATAAAGTCCTTACGGGCAGTTGAAATGCTGGACATGCTGTCTCCATTTAATTGTTTTATATCTCTCCAAAGGTCAGCTATCTTTGAGCGCATCTTTATGGATGTGGCCTTTCATGGTGGTCCCTGTCTTCCTGACACTATTCAGTGAAACTACCAGCGATGTCAGTTTAACTCTTTCCCCACTGCAACACTGACCCATAAAACACTCCCAGGGCTGGTACAGCACGGGTTAGATACAGAGTAAAGCTCCCTCTACACTGTCCCATCAAACACTCCCAGGGCAGGTACAGCACGGGTTAGATACAGAGTAAAGCTCCCTCTACACTGTCCCATCAAACACTCCCAGGGCAGGGGCAGCACGGGTTAGATACAGAGTAAAGCTCCCTCTACACTGTCCCATCAAACACTCCCAGGGCAGGTACAGCACGGGTTAGATACAGAGTAAAGCTCCCTCTACACTGTCCCATCAAACACTCCCAGGGCAGGTACAGCACGGGTTAGATACAGAGTAAAGCTCCCTCTACACTGTCCCATCAAACACTCCCAGGGCAGGTACAGCACGGGTTAGATACAGAGTAAAGCTCCCTCAACACTGTCCCATCAAACACTCCCTGGGCAGGTACAGCACGGGTTAGATATAGAGTAAAGCTCCCTCTACACTGTCCCATCAAACACTCCCAGGACAGGTACAGCACGGGTTAGATACAGAGTAAAGCTCCCTCTACACTGTCCCCATCAAACACTCCCAGGGCAGGTGCAGCACGGGGTTAGATACAGAGTAAAGCTCCCTCTACACTGTCCCATCAAACACTCCCAGGGCAGGTACAGCACGGGTTAGATACAGAGTAAAGCTCCCTCTACACTGTCCCATCAAACACTCCCAGGGCAGGTACAGCACGGGTTAGATACAGAGTAAAGCTCCCTCTACACTGTCCCATCAAACACTCCCAGGGCAGGTACAGCACGGGTTAGATACAGAGTAAAGCTCCCTCTACACTGTCCCATCAAACACTCCCTGGGCAGGTACAGCACGGGTTAGATACAGAGTAAAGCTCCCTCTACACTGTCCCATCAAACACTCCCAGGACAGGTACAGCACGGGTTAGATACAGAGTAAAGCTCCCTCTACACTGTCCCATCACACACTCCCAGGGCAGGTACAGCACGGGTTAGATACAGAGTAAAGCTCCCTCTACACTGTCCCATTAAACACTCCCAGGGCAGGTACAGCACAGGGTTAGATACAGAGTAAAGCTCCCTCTACACTGTCCCATCAAACACTCCCAGGGCAGGTACAGCACGAGTTAGATACAGGGTAAAGCTCCCTCTACACTGCCCCATCAATCACTCCCAGGGCAGGTACAGCACGAGTTAGATACAGAGTAAAGCTCCCTCTACACTGTCCCATTTATTGCACCGGTGGGGAAACAGTCTGCTCTGTCTTAGCCAGACCATTCCAAATTGTTACAGAAAACACTACATTTTTATACATTCCAATAAGCATGGCCACCTCATGTTAAATACATTCCTGCCACCTGATTGGATCTTGGCCCGCATGCACCTTCACGGATTGGTTACGAATCTTAATATAAACATGTATAAGCTGCCTCCTCAGTCAATCACTCAAATTGCTGAATGCTAATTGAAAGATACCTTGGAATGTAACCTAGGTAATAAAGTCCTTACGGGCAGTTGAAATGCTGGACATGCTGTCTCCATTTAATTGTTTTATATCTCTCCAAAGGTCAGCTATCTTTGAGCGCATCTTTATGGATGTGGCCTTTCATGGTAGTCCCTGTCTTCCTGACACTATTCAGTGAAACTGCCAGCGATGTCAGTTTAACTCTTTCCCCACTGCAACACTGACCCATAAAACACTCCCAGGGCTGGTACAGCACGGGTTAGATACAGAGTAAAGCTCCCTCTACACTGTCCCATCAAACACTCCCAGGGCAGGTACAGCACGGGTTAGATACAGAGTAAAGCTCCCTCTACACTGTCCCATCAAACACTCCCAGGGCAGGGGCAGCACGGGT
Source organism: Somniosus microcephalus (assembly GCF_052327205.1). NCBI lineage: Eukaryota > Metazoa > Chordata > Chondrichthyes > Squaliformes > Somniosidae > Somniosus > Somniosus microcephalus. Next base: position 80,137,841 of record NW_028225180.1, read on the forward strand.
TAGATACAGAGTAAAGCTCCCTCTACACTGTCCCATCAAACACTCCCAGGGCAGGTACAGCACGGGTTAGATACAGAGTAAAGCTCCCTCTACACTGTCCCATCAAACACTCCCAGGGCAGGTACAGCACGGGGTTAGATACAGAGTAAAGCTCCCTCTACACTGTCCCCATCAAACACTCCCAGGGCAGGTACAGCACGGGTTAGATACAGAGTAAAGCTCCCTCTGCACTGTCCCATCACACACTCCCAGGGCAGGTACAGCACGGGGTTAGATACAGAGTAAAGCTCCCTCTACACTGTCCCATCAAACACTCCCAGGGCAGGTACAGCACGGGGTTAGATACAGAGTAAAGCTCCCTCTACACTGTCCCATCAAACACTCCCAGGGCAGGTACAGCACGGGGTTAGATACAGAGTAAAGCTCCCTCTACACTGCCCATCAAACACTCCCAGGGCAGGTACAGCACGGGTTAGATACAGAGTAAAGCTCCCTCTACACTGTCCCATCAAACACTCCCAGGGCAGGTACAGCACGGGGTTAGATACAGAGTAAAGCTCCCTCTACACTGTCCCCATCAAACACTCCCAGGGCACGTACAGCACGGGTTAGATACAGAGTAAAGCTCCCTCTACACTGTCCCATCAAACACTCCCAGGGCTGGTACAGCACGGGTTAGATACAGAGTAAAGCTCCCTCTACACTGTCCCATCAAACACTCCCAGGGCTGGTACAGCACGGGTTAGATACAGAGTAAAGCTCCCTCTACACTGTCCCATCAAACACTCCCAGGGCAGGTACAGCACGGGGTAGATACAGAGTAAAGCTCCCTCTACACTGTCCCATCAAACACTCCCAGGGCAGGTACAGCACGGGTTAGATACAGAGTAAAGCTCCCTCTACACTGTCCCATCAAACACTCCCAGGGCAGGTACAGCACGGGTTAGATACAGAGTAAAGCTCCCTCTACACTGTCCCATCAAACACTCCCAGGACAGGTACAGCACGGGTTAGATACACAGTAAAGCTCCCTCTACACTGTCCCATCAAACACTCCCAGGGCAGGTACAGCACAGGTTAGATACAGAGTAAAGCTCCCTCTACACTGTCCCATCAAACACTCCCAGGGCAGGTACAGCACGGGTTAGATACAGAGTAAAGCTCCCTCTACACTGTCCCATCAAACACTCCCAGGGCAGGTACAGCACGGGTTAGATACAGAGTAAAGCTCCCTCTACACTGTCCCATCAAACACTCCCAGGGCAGGTACAGCACGGGGTAGATACAGAGTAAAGCTCCCTCTACACTGTCCCATCAAACACTCCCAGGGCTGGTACAGCACGGGTTAGATACAGAGTAAAGCTCCCTCTACACTGTCCCATCAAACACTCCCAGGGCTGGTACAGCACGGGTTAGATACAGAGTAAAGCTCCCTCTACACTGTCCCATCAAACACTCCCAGGGCAGGTACAGCACGGGGTAGATACAGAGTAAAACTCCCTCTACACTGTCCCATCAAACACTCCCAGGGCAGGTACAGCACGGGTTAGATACAGAGTAAAGCTCCCTCTACACTGTCCCATCAAACACTCCCAGGGCAGGTACAGCACTGGTTAGATACAGAGTAAAGCTCCCTCTACACTGTCCCATCAAACACTCCCAGGACAGGTACAGCACGGGTTAGATACAGAGTAAAGCTCCCTCTACACTGACCCATAAAACACTCCCAGGGCTGGTACAGCACAGGTTAGATACAGAGTAAAGCTCCCTCTACACTGTCCCATCAAACACTCCCAGGGCAGGTACAGCACGGGGTAGATACAGAGTAAAGCTCCCTCTACACTGTCCCATCAAACACTCCCAGGGCAGGTACAGCACGGGTTAGATACAGAGTAAAGCTCCCTCTACACTGTCCCATCAAACACTCCCAGGGCAGGTACAGCACGGGTTAGATACAGAGTAAAGCTCCCTCTACACTGTCCCATCAAACACTCCCAGGACAGGTACAGCACGGGTTAGATACACAGTAAAGCTCCCTCTACACTGTCCCATCAAACACTCCCAGGGCAGGTACAGCACAGGTTAGATACAGAGTAAAGCTCCCTCTACACTGTCCCATCAAACACTCCCAGGGCAGGTACAGCACGGGTTAGATACAGAGTAAAGCTCCCTCTACACTGTCCCATCAAACACTCCCAGGGCAGGTACAGCACGGGTTAGATACAGAGTAAAGCTCCCTCTACACTGTCCCATCAAACACTCCCAGGGCAGGTACAGCACGGGGTAGATACAGAGTAAAGCTCCCTCTACACTGTCCCATCAAACACTCCCAGGGCTGGTACAGCACGGGTTAGATACAGAGTAAAGCTCCCTCTACACTGTCCCATCAAACACTCCCAGGGCTGGTACAGCACGGGTTAGATACAGAGTAAAGCTCCCTCTACACTGTCCCATCAAACACTCCCAGGGCAGGTACAGCACGGGGTAGATACAGAGTAAAGCTCCCTCTACACTGTCCCATCAAACACTCCCAGGGCAGGTACAGCACGGGTTAGATACAGAGTAAAGCTCCCTCTACACTGTCCCATCAAACACTCCCAGGGCAGGTACAGCACGGGTTAGATACAGAGTAAAGCTCCCTCTACACTGTCCCATCAAACACTCCCAGGACAGGTACAGCACGGGTTAGATACAGAGTAAAGCTCCCTCTACACTGACCCATAAAACACTCCCAGGGCTGGTACAGCACAGGTTAGATACAGAGTAAAGCTCCCTCTACACTGTCCCATCAAACACTCCCAGGGCAGGTACAGCACGGGTTAGATACAGAGTAAAGCTCCTTCTACACTGACCCATAAAACACTCCCTGGGCAGGTACAGCACGGGTTAGATACAGAGTAAAGCTCCCTCTACACTGTCCCCATCAAACACTCCCAGGGCAGGTACAGCACGGGTTAGATACAGAGTAAAGCTCCCTCTACACTGTACCATCAAACACTCCCAGGGCAGGTACAGCACGGGTTAGATACAGAGTAAAGCTCCCTCTACACTGTCCCATCAAACACTCCCAGGGCAGGTACAGCACGGGGTTAGATACAGAGTAAAGCTCCCTCTACACTGTCCCATCAAACACTCCCAGGGCAGGTACAGCACGGGTTAGATACAGAGTAAAGCTCCCTCTACACTGTCCCATCAAACACTCCCAGGGCAGGTACAGCACGGGTTAGATACAGAGTAAAGCTCCCTCTACACTGTCCCGTCAAACACTCCCAGGGCAGGTACAGCACGGTTTAGATACAGAGTAAAGCTCCCTCTACACTGTCCCATCAAACACTCCCAGGGCAGGTACAGCACGGTTTAGATACAGAGTAAAGCTCCCTCTACACTGTCCCATCAAACACTCCCAGGGCAGGTAGAGCACGGGTTAGATACAGAGTAAAGCTCCCTCTACACTGTCCCCATCAAACACTCCCAGGGCAGGTACAGCACGGGTTAGATACAGAGTAAAGCTCCCTCTACACTGTCCCCATCAAACACTCCCAGGGCAGGTACAGCACGGGTTAGATACAGAGTAAAGCTCCCTCTACACTGTCCCATCAAACACTCCCAGGGCAGGTACAGCACGGGTTAGATACAGAGTAAAGCTCCCTCTACACTGTCCCATCAAACACTCCCAGGGCAGGTACAGCACGGGTTAGATACAGAGTAAAGCTCCCTCTACACTGTCCCATCAAACACTCCCAGGGCAGGTACAGCACGGGTTAGATACAGAGTAAAGCTCCCTCTACACTGTCCCATCAAACACTCCCAGGGCAGGTACAGCACGGGTTAGATACAGAGTAAAGCTCCCTCTACACTGTCCCATCAAACACTCCCAGGGCAGGTACAGCATGGGTTAGATACAGAGTAAAGCTCCCTCTACACTGTCCCATCAAACACTCCCAGGGCAGGTACAGCACGGGTTAGATACAGAGTAAAGCTCCCTCTACACTGTCTCATCAAACACTCCCAGGGCAGGTACAGCACGGGTTAGATACAGAGTAAAGCTCCCTCTACACTGTCCCATCAAACACTCCCAGGGCAGGTACAGCACAGGTTATGTTGAGTCTGTGTGTCCCAGTTATGCTTATTATAAATCACTGGACACAGACCACAAGAATAACTTTTAACAGGTCTTTACTATTCGGAGGTCAGGGCTGAACTGCCCAGCAACTCCCTACACAACGTTTATACACCGGTGTGGTCACCACCGGTATTACAGTATACAGCAGCCAAGAGAAAGTAGTACATCTCTTAAGGTAGTTCTCTTAAGGTGGAACAGGTTACATACACCACAATCCTCCCTTTTTAGCTTAACAGTTATATCCCCATTTAACATAACATAATAACATATAGATATATATATATACAACTTCATGCAAAACAGTTCAAAGATTCAGTCTCTGAGGAGGCCTCCTGATTCGAGTTGGATAACGCCTTTCAGGGGTCTCTGATTCTCGTTGCTGGGGTGACTCATCTAGTTGATCTCTTATGGATTGGACATCATCCTCAGGTACATTCACTTCTGAGGTAGATGCTTCAGGTTCACTAACTTCTTCCACGGTTGTCTCTGCCGTAACCCTGGGTTCGACCCTTGTTCTCGATTCTACCAGTTGGTCAGCATGACGCCGTATTACATTTTCACCAATATCTACCGTGTACATCAGGGGTCCTTGTCTGGCCCGAATTGTTCCAGATTGCCATTTCTCGTTTTTATAGTCCCGGGCTAACACTGGTTGTCCTATTTCGAAACTCCGAGTGGTCTTGTTATTTATATGCCGGAACTGTTTGTTTTCAACTTCCCTCCGCACATTTGGTTTTAACAAGTCCAACCTGGACCGCAACCTCCTGTTGTAGAACATCATGGCAGGACTTTGGTTTGTCACTGCATGAGTGGCGTTTCGATATGCCAGTAGGAATTTGTCCACCTTGTGTTGTAGTGGAATCTGATCTTCGCTCATGGCCTTTATTGCTTTTTTGAACGTTTGTACAAATCTCTCGGCCAACCCGTTTGTAGCCAGATGATATGGGGCAGAGGTATAATGTTTCACCCCATTCTTCTTCATGCATTTCTGGAATTCTTCTGATACGAACTGCGGTCCGTTGTCTGAACATATTTGTTCTGGCAATCCATTTCTTGCAAATATCGTTTTTAGCACCGCGATCGTCTTTTCCGAGGTAGTGGTAGTCATCTTAATCACTTCTGGCCATTTAGAATGTGCGTCCACCGCAATTAAAAACATGGAGTCCATGAATGGACCAGCAGAGTCAATATGTACACGTTGCCATGGGGTTGAAGGCCATTCCCATGGATGCAGCGGTGCAATCGGAGGTGCATTTTGCACTTTTTGGCACCCTGAGCAGCTTTTCGTCAGATCCTCTATCTGTTGGTCGATACCCGGCCACCACACATAAGCCCTAGCAAGGCTTTTCATCTTGACTCCCCCCAGATGACCTTCATGCAGTTCCTTTAGAACTCTCTCTCTTAACTTAGGAGGAATAATCACCCTTGTTCCATACATCAATGTTCCTTGACAGACGGACAGCTGTTCTCGTCTTGCTGAGAATGCCGGTAACAGTGGATCACCATGTGCTGGCCATCCCTTCACTGTCACTTCGTAGACCCGGGACAGTGTCGGTCGTTCCTGGTTTCTCTTTCAATACTTGCATTGGTGACTGGTAAACATTCGATGATGGTCGAGTGAAATAACTCAACAGGGTCAACCGTCGGTGCCTCCTCCTCTGTAGGTAGTGGCAGGCGCGACAGCCCATCAGCATTACCATGCTGCTTTGTACCTTTGAATTCGATCTGATATTGATGTGCCCCTAGGAAAAGGGACCATCTCTGGAGTCTCTGTGCTGTCATCACCGAAACACCCTTCTTAGGGTTAAAAATGGATACCAACGGCTGGTGGTCTGTCAGAAGCGTAAACTTTTGGCCCTGCAGGTAATGATTAAACTTCTTTACTCCCCACACAAGGCTGAGAGCCTCCCTATCTATCTGAGCATAGTTGCGCTCAGCGGAGGTCAATGATCTGGATGCGAACGCAACTGGCCTCTCCAGGCCATTTGGCAACTTGTGTGAGAGTACTGCCCCAATACCATATGGAGAAGCATCACAAGCCAAACGAATAGGCAGCGTTGGGTTGAAGTGAGCCAACACTTCCTCTGAGGTGATCAATGCCTTGCTTTTGCGAAAGGCCCTCTTACAGTCCTCGCTCCACTTCCATGGTACTCCCTTCTGCAAAAGAGCGTTCAGCGGGTGCAGCACCGTGGATAAATTTGGCAGAAACTTATGGTAATAGTTAATCAACCCTAGGAACGGCCTCAACTGGGATACATTATCCGGAGCGGGAGCCTTCACAACAGCTTCGATCTTGTCAGGAGACTTATGAAGCCCCTCCTGGTCAATGACATGACCACAGTACGAGATCCGCTTCTGAAAGAACTCACATTTCTGGCGATTAACTCGAAGTCCATATTCTTTCAATCTGGTGAGCACCAGTTCCAAATTTGCAAGGTGTTCCTCGTCATCATCTCCTGTAATCAGAATATCGTCCAGGTAACATTGTGTGCCTGGAATTCCCTGTAATACCTGCTCCATGGCCCTCTGCCAAATTGCTGGAGCCGATGCCACTCCAAAAACCAGTCTATTATACCGGTACAAGCCTCTATGCGTGTTGATCGTGAGATACTGGCGTGACTCTTCCTCAACTTCCATCTGTAAGTACGCCTGCGCCAGGTCTATCTTGGTGAAGTGTTTCCCGCCAGACAACGAAGCGAAGATATCCTCAATCCGCGGAAGCGGATACTGCACCGTGTGAAGCACCGGATTAACAGTGATCTTGAAATCTCCACAGATGCGAACCTTCCCCGGTTCCCCCGGCTTGTTGCTCGATGAACGCTTCATGACGGGAACAATGGGCGTGGCCCACTCACTCCAGTCTACCTTAGACAGTACTCCTGAACGTTCTAGCCCTTCCAGCTCAGCTTCCACAGCAGGTCGTATCGCATAAGGTACCGGTCTGGCTTTGAAAAATTTCGGGTTTGCATGTTCTTCAACCTTGATGTTTGCCGTAATTCCTCTCAGTGTTCCCAGTCCCTGTTGGAACACCTCTTTAGCATCGTCCAATATTCTGGACAATCGTTTAGGTTTGACATTTTTTTTACCGGAATCTACCGTTAGTGCTTTTAAGGAATGCCAGTCCATATTTATTTTCCTAATCCACTCCCATCCCAGTAGTGGTGGACCTCCCTCAGGTAGCACATATAAGTCCATTCCTCGGCTTTCTTTGCCCTTGTGGACCACCTTTACCTCTATCTTCCTGATGGGGTATACTCTTTGCCCCGTGTATGTTTTCAATACAATCTCCGTATCCCGTAGGGGAATATGTGGGAATAACCTTTTGTAATCTTGCTTATTCATGACTGTCAATGCCGATCCAGTGTCCAATTCCATCTTCACTTGGACTCCTGCTATCTGAAGTGTGACCCAGATTGTTTGGAGGTCTGCTTCATTACCAACATTGTGTACTCTTAGACTACCCAGTTCATTACTGCTGGAGTCTGAATTTGACTTCTGTTCGTTCGAACTGTTCTCTGTCACCTTGTGTACCTTTCTGTACTTTTCCTGCGGTGACTTTTTGTTGCTGGTCTTCTTTCCTGACCGGCATACTTTAGCTATGTGACCAAGCCTGCCACATTTTCTGCATTCCTGATTTTTGAACCAGCACTGGTTCTGATCGTGCGTTGTCTTTCCACAACGATAACATTTTACTGTACCCAAGACCATTTGATTGGTGCTGAGTTCCGGTGACCGTAGCTGCATTTCCGCAGTGCCTCTCGCTGCGGCTTCGTGCGATGCTGCAATAGTGACAGCTTTATCAAGCGTAAGATCATTCTCCTCAAGCAGTCGCTTTTGTGTTCCTTCTTTTAACAATCCACACACAAATTTATCTCTCAGCGCATCTGCTAGTCCTGTTCCAAACTGACAGTACTTTGATAGCTTACGCAGTTCAATTAAAAATTCAGCGTTGCTTTCGTCTTTCAGCTGCGTTCTTCACAGAAATCACAGAAACCCCACAGTGCAGATAGAGGCCATTTCGGCCCATCGAGCCTGCACCGACACATATCCCACCCGAACCCCGTAACCCCTACATCAACACATATCCCACCCTATCCCCGTAACCCCACGTATTTAATCCCCCTAACACTAAGGGTCAATTTATCATCGCCAATCAACCTAACCCGCACATCTTTGGACTGTGGGAGGAAACCGGAGCACCCGGAGGAAACCCACGCAAACACGGGGAGAATGTGCAAACTCCACACAGACAGTCACCCGAGGCCGGATTCGAACCCGGGTCTCTGGCGCTGTGAGGCAACAGTGCTAACCACTATGCCACCGTGCTGCCCTGTAAATTCTGTAAACTTTAAATCGTTCCGCTATCATCAGCGGCGTGGGGTTTAAATGATTTTTCAGGACAGTAACAATATTCGTGAAAGTCTGATCCGCCGGTTTATCTGGTGATAGAAGGTGCTTCAATAGCCCGTATGTCTTCGCACCCATTGAGCTTAATAAGGTTAGTGCTTTCTCATCATCTGGTACCTTATTTGCTTTACAATAAACTTCCATGCGTTCTACATACGTGGTCCAATCTTCGATATCGCTATCAAAGGTATTAATGTTCCCATGTTTAGGCATCCTTGCAAGTTTTTAAATTTTTCTTTTTCTCAAAATGGCGGCTTCCCGCGCTTGTCTTCTTCCCCCGCCTACTAAAATGGCGGCTTCCCGCGCTTGGCGGTCTTTCCCGCGCTCGTCTTCTTCCCCCGCCGACTACAATGGCGGACTCCCACGTTTGCCTTCTTCCCCCGCTGGCTGCAATGGCGATTGCCGTGCTGCTGCCGTTCTCGCCTCCCCAGCGGTTCTCAATTCCCCGACGCTGCTTTTACTCCCCCGCGGTTCCCGTGGGCATTCACGCTTCCCCTGCTGTTGCGCCTCTCAGCCCCGCATGCAGCCCGGTCCTTTACACCGGCTGTGTTTGAGTTCTCCACGGCTCTCGTGCCTTAAGCTGCCCCAGTCGCTGCGCCTCTCGGCCTCGATTGCAGCCCGGCCCTTTTCACCGGCCGTGGTCGAGTTCTCCGCCCTTTTTCCTCCGTTTTCCCTCCCCCACTCCACAGTCAACGCGGCCGACTTTCTGCTCGTGTCACTGATGGAGGGCTTCATGGTCAGAATTTTTCTTTTTAACCCGGGTTCTCAATGCCTCCCGTGCGATGGTGCTCAGCAGGATGATGAGGGCGGATGCCTCTTCTCGACGCCCGTTCTGAGGACGAAGCTGCCTTGGATGTAAAACTGCCGCAGGGTAAGATCGGACTCGTCGCCACTGTTAAGTCTGTGTGTCCCACTTATGCTTATTATAAATCACTGGACACAGACCACAAGAATAACTTTAACAGGTCTTTACTATTCGGAGGTCAGGGCTGAACTGCCCAGCAGATCCCTACACAACGTTTATATACCGGTGTGGTCACCACCGGTATTACAGTATACAGCAGCCAAGAGAAAGTAGTACATCTCTTAAGGTAGTTCTCTTAAGGTGGAACAGGTTACATACACCACAGGTTAGATACAGAGTAAAGCTCCCTCTACACTGTCCCATCAAACACTCCCAGGGCAGGAACAGCACGGGTTAGATACAGAGTAAAGCTCCCTCTACACTGTCCCATCAAACACTCCCAGGGCAGGTACAGCACGGGTTAGATACAGAGTAAAGCTCCCTCTACACTGTCCCATCAAACACTCCCAGGGCAGGTACAGCACGGGTTAGATACAGAGTAAAGCTCCCTCTACACTGTCCCATCAAACACTCCCAGGGCAGGTACAGCACGGGTTAGATACAGAGTAAAGCTCCCTCTACACTGTCCCCATCAAACACTCCCAGGGCAGGTACAGCACGGGTTTAGATACAGAGTAAAGCTCCCTCTACACTGTCCCATCAAACGCTCCCAGGGCAGGTACAGCACGGGTTAGATACAGAGTAAAGCTCCCTCTACACTGTCCCATCAAACACTCCCAGGGCAGGTACAGCACGGGTTAGATACAGAGTAAAGCTCCCTCTACACTGTCCCCATCAAACACTCCCAGGGCAGGTACAGCACGGGTTTAGATACAGAGTAAAGCTCCCTCTACACTGTCCCATCAAACGCTCCCAGGGCAGGTACAGCACGGGTTAGATACAGAGTAAAGCTCCCTCTACACTGTCCCATCAAACACTCCCAGGGCAGGTACAGCACGGGTTAGATACAGGGTAAAGCTCCCTCTACACTGTTCCATCAAACACTCCCAGGGCAGGTACAGTGCAGGTTAGATACAGAGTAAAGCTCCCTCTACACTGTCCCATCAAACACTCCCAGGGCAGGTACAGCACGGGTTTAGATACAGAGTAAAACTCCCTCTACACTGTCCCATCAAACACTCCCAGGGCAGGTACAGCACGGGTTAGATACAGAGTAAAGCTCCCTCTACACTGTCCCATCAAACACTCCCAGGGCAGGTACAGCACGGGTTAGATACAGAGTAAAGCTCCCTCTACACTGTCCCATCAAACACTCCCAGGGCAGGTACAGCACGGGTTAGATACAGGGTAAAGCTCCCTCTACACTGTTCCATCAAACACTCCCAGGGCAGGTACAGTGCAGGTTAGATACAGAGTAAAGCTCCCTCTACACTGTCCCATCAAACACTCCCAGGGCAGGTACAGCACGGGTTTAGATACAGAGTAAAACTCCCTCTACACTGTCCCATCAAACACTCCCAGGGCAGGTACAGCACGGGTTAGATACAGAGTAAAGCTCCCTCTACACTGTCCCATCAAACACTCCCAGGGCAGGTACCGCACGGGTTAGATACAGAGTAAAGCTCCCTCTACACTGTCCCATCAAACACTCCCAGGGCAGGTACAGCACGGGTTTAGATACAGAGTAAAGCTCTGCGCGACCCACAGTGCCAGTGCAGCAGTGAATGCCCCGTGCCTGCTCCTGCACACCCAGGGCTGGAGGCTGTTGAAAGCGCTGCACAGGAGGGGGTCCGGAGCAAGCGACTCGCCGGGCGGGTAGGGGCGCCCGCGATCAGTGAGTGCAGAACATTGAGTCGCTGCGATCAGCCCAGGAGAGTGCCTGGGAGGCCAGGTCCTCACGTGGTGTTGGTGCAGCTGGCGTGGGTCAGCAATGGGTCTGTATTCCGGTTACCCACAGCCCATAAATCACCCTCTCGTTCCAAGGCTTAATCCGCGCCGGCTTCGCAAACAGAGAACCGCGCTTGTGCTGGCTGTTCCCAGGCCGCAGTCAGCGCCACGGATGGGAACGGTCAGTTTGTGGGTTACAGACCAGCCCTCCCACTACAACCCACACACTGGGAGCATTCTCCCTCGGAGGGGCAGGTCCTCGAGTGTAGGGGGCTACACACCAGACCATTAGAGGACAGAAAGGCTTGCATTTATATAGCGCCTTTCACCACCTCAGGATGTCTCAAAGCGCTTTATAGTCAATAAAGTACTTTTTGAAGTGTGCTCACTGTTGTAATGTAGGAAACGCAGCAGCCAATTTGCGCACAGCAAGCTCCCACAAACAGCAATGTGATAATGACCGGATCATCTGTTTTAGTGATGTTGATTGAGGGATAAATATTGGCCCCAGGACACCGGGGAGAACTCCCCCTGCTCTTCTTCCAATAGTGGCCGTGGGATCTTTTACATCCACCTGAGAGAGCAGACGGGATCTCGGTTTAACATCACATCCGAAAGACGGCACCTCTGACAGTGCGGCTCCCCCTCAGTACTGCCCCTCCGACAGTGCGGCGCCCCCCTCAGTACCACCCCTCCAACAGTGCGGCGCTCCCTCAGTACTGCCCCTCCGACAGTGCGGCGCTCCCTCAGTACTGCCCCTCCGACAGTGCGGCACTCCCTCAGTACTGCCTGTCCGACAGTGCGGTGCTCCCTCAGCACTGCACTGTCCGACAGTGCGGCGCTCCCTCAGCACTGCACTGTCCGACAGTGCGGCGCTCCCTCAGTACTGCCCCTCCGACAGTGCGGCGCTCCCTCAGTACTGCCCCTCCGACAGTGCGGCACTCCCTCAGTACTGCCTGTCCGACAGTGCGGTGCTCCCTCAGCACTGCACTGTCCGACAGTGCGGCGCTCCCTCAGCACTGCACTGTCCGACAGTGCGGCGCTCCCTCAGTACCGCCCCTCCGACAGTGCGGTGCTCTGGGAGTGTCGGCCTGGATTCTTTTGTGTTCAAGTCTCTGGAGCGGGGCTCGGAACCCACAACCTTCTGACTCAGAGGCGAGGGTGCTGCCCACTGAGCCTGGGCTGACACAGAGAGAATGGAGTCCGTCCCCCCTACTATCTGGGCAGGACTCTAGCTCAGGGCTCCAGTGGGTGCAAGGCCAGCGACTGATCCACTGCCCCACCAAGCGTCCCATCAGAGGCAGAGGAGGCCCCACATGCTCCGGGCAGCGTCTGCTTTTGTGGGAACCATCTTCTGAGGCAGTTGCCTGTCCCTGGGGCCTAATGAAGGCTTCGTATTGCTAGTGTAGCCGTGTGTAATCATGGACATTCTCCTAGCTAAAGCCTGTTTCTGTCTGACTATCTGACTAATGATTGTTTCCACACTGTTTGAACCTCCGGCCCTTTGATATTGATATAGAGTTACCGGGCTCCAGGCCCAAGCTTTTTTTGAACTAATTCCACTGGTGCTGGGTTTCCTCTTGGGCTTCGACAGCCCGACCCGTCACCTGGTAGAGTCAATCACCATCGGGGGAGGGGGAGACCACTGGTGGGGCGGGGGGCAGGGGTGGGGTGGTGGTGGGAGGTAACAAGGATCCCACGCACTGACCATTCCCCATGCAAGACCCACTCCAGAGACTTCAGAACAAAATCTAGGCCGACACTCCCAGTGCAGTACTGAGGGAGCGCCGCACTGTCGGAGGGGCAGTACTGAGGGAGCGCCGCACTGTCGGAGGGGCGGTACCGAGGGAGCGCCACACTGTCGGAGGGGCAGTACCGAGGGAGCGCCGCACTGTCGGAGGGGCGGTACCGAGGGAGCGCCGCACTGTCGGACGGACAGTACTGAGGGAGCGCCGCACTGTCGGAGGTGCAGTACTGAGGGAGCGCCGCACTGTCGGAGGGGCGGTACTGAGGGAGCGCCGCACTGTCGGAGGGGCAGTACTGAGGGAGCGCCGCACTGTCGGAGGGGCAGTACTGAGGGAGCGCCTCACTGTCGGAGGGGCAGTACTGAGGGAGCGTCGCACTGTCGGAGGGGCGGTACTGAGGGAGCGCCGCACTGTCGGAGGAGCAGTACTGAGGGAGCGCCGCACTGTCGGAGGGGCAGTACTGAGGGAGCGCCGCACTGTCGGAGGAGCAGTACTGAGGGAGCGCCGCACTGTCGGAGGGGCAGTACTGAGGGAGCGCCGCACTGTCGGAGGGGCAGTACTGAGGGAGCGCCGCACTGTCGGAGGAGCAGTACTGAGGGAGCGCCGCACTGTCGGAGGGGTGGTACTGAGGGAGCGCCGCACTGTCGGAGGGGCAGTACTGAGGGAGCGCCGCACTGTCGGAGGGGCAGTACTGAGGGAGCGCCGCACTGTCGGAGGGGCAGTACTGAGGGAGCGCCGCACTGTCGGAGGGGTGGTACTGAGGGAGCGCCGCACTGTCGGAGGGGCGGTACTGAGGGAGCGCCGCACTGTCGGAGGGGCAGTACTGAGGGAGCGCC
>NW_028225180.1:80156643-80202058 GCF_052327205.1 Somniosus microcephalus
ATTCTATTATGCAAAATATATGCAAAAATGTAAACGATGCAAAAATTCTATTATGCAAAATTTATGCAAAAATGTATATGATGCAAAAATTCTATTATGCAAAATTTATGCAAAAATGTATATGGTGCAAAAAATTATATTATGCAAAATATATGCAAAAATTTATACGATACAACAATTATATTATGCAAAGCGCATGCAAAAATGTAGTTTATGCAAAATCTATTACGCAAAACACATGCAAAAATGTATACCGTGCAAAATATATTATGCAAAATGTAATATGCAAATCTGTATATTATGCAAAGCATATGCAAAAATGTGTATTATGCAAACAAAAATAGTAAGTTAATCGGCGGGGGTCTCTGAGACTGCCACCATGTCTCACAGGTCAAGCACACTCTCTGGTTAATGATACTGAGTCACACAGACTAGTGAGGTTCCACCTCTGATCTGTGCTGAGTTTGTTGGGGAGGCGAGTGGAAGCTGTGTATTTACTGTCAGCACCCCACTGGGCTAGGAACGGGGTGGGGGGAGGTGGAAGTGGAAGAAAAACAGTCAGCGTCAGATCCCTGTCTCGTGAACCTGCGTGGGCAAGTGAGCTCCGGTGCGATGCTTCCCCCTGCTGAATAGCCCGGCCAGTGCCTTCGGAGGGGGAACAGCAAAATAATCGCTTTAAAATTTAACAAAAAGAAACTCGGTGTTGCGAATTGAAATGAACTTTCGGGTTTCTTATTTCCGCGCCCCCCCCCCCGGCCCCCCGCATCCCCCGGGTCTAAAATGCATTTGCCGCGAATCTTTGGGCTTTAACCGCACAATGAGCTGGGCTTGAGTGGGTGTGTGTGTGTTACAGGACTGCGAGTTTATTCTGTCTCTCGGGGAAGAGGGGCACCCCGGTTGCCCCCAGAGACGGTCTCCCGCTCACAAGCCCGGGTCTTGCCCTCTCAGACGAGGCGTTAAACCCAGGTCCCTCTTCGGGTGGGTATTGAGACCCCCAGTGGCACAGCTGGAGAAGTCCTGGGGTGGTGGGGGTGGGGGGTCTGGGCGATTAGGAAGATTGCGCTCGCGCCCTTTAGGACGTCCTGAAGTACGTTCGAGCTGCCGCCACTGCCGGGAACCGCAGCGGCCATCTTGCGCACGGCAAGATCCCACAAGCGGCGGATGAGATGCGCGGTGGGGGTAACCTTTGGCGGTGCCGGACGAGGGAGCGATAGCGGGCCCTGGGAGGCCGGGGCGAACTCACCAGCCCCCCCACCACCTTCCTCCCCCGCGCTTTTCTTCCAACAGTGTCGGTAGGATCTTAAACACCCGCCCGAGAGAGAGGGGGGGCCTCGGTTTAACATCTCGCCCAGCAGACGGCGTGCTAGAACGGTGGTGAGGAGCCCGAGAGGACGTCGGGAAACGGACTCCAGGGGTTCAATTATGAGGAGGGATTACACAAACTAGGGTCGTATTCCCTGGAATTTAGAAGGTCAAGGGGTGAGCTGATATTTTCAAGATATTAAGGGGAACTGATAGGGTAGAGAGGGAGAAACTATTTCCGCTGGTTGGGGAGTCTCGGACTAGGGGCAGAGTCTAAAAATTAGAGCCAGACCTTTCAGGAGCGAAGTTAGGAAACACTTCTACACACAAAGGGTGGTCGAAGTTTGGAACTCTCTTCCTCAAACGGCAATCGATGCTGGATCAAATGTTAATTTTAAATCTGAGATTGATAGATTTCTGTTAACCAAAGGTATTAAGGGATGTGGGCCAAAGGTGGGTAGATGGAGTTAGTTCACAGATCAACCATGATCTCATTGAATGGCGGAACAGGCTGGAGGGGCTGAACGGCCTCCTCCTGTTCCTAATGTTCCGATAAGCGGGCGGTGGGGGGGAGAATGGACTGTCGCGCAGTGGGCCCCCCACCAGGCACCAAAGGCAGCTCACCCCCGGGTGTGTCGGCCTCGTTTCCTGTTTGTGGGATCCTACTGTGCTGGCGACGGCTGCCGGGCCCGCCTACACGACGGGTGTCGCTGCCTTCCGGGGAGTGAGGCGCCGCGAGACACGCGGGTGTGGTCAGGAGCTGCGTAAACCCGGGGGGGGGGGGGGGGGGGAGGTGTGGCGGGGGGGAAATGATTGCTGCAATGGCTTGGGAGCGATTTCAGGGTTTACCCGAGCCTCACCATCGGGTTTGTCATGAATCTTATCATGACTCATGAAGTAACACTGGGCGGCCAGCTGGTGGCGCCGTCCAAGGAGTATAAATACTCGGACGTGGGCCCAGCTTGCTCAGGATGTTTCTGTAACCAGGAACTAGTGATGTAACTAGAAATCTCATGGTGGTGAAACAGTTGATTAAAGCCTTGTTTTATACTCAACCCAAGGGCTCAGTGGTCTTTTTACATCAGGGTTCATCTCCGGCACGAATCTTCAGTTAATGGTTTCACGGACCTCTCATTCCTGAGTCACACGGAGTGGGCAGGACCCCCAGCTCTGGCTTGCCCTTGGGTCAGCTGGTCGTAGCCTGATTGAATGGCGGAACGGGCTCGAGGAGCTGACTGGCCTCCTCCTGCTCCCACGGCCCCCTGCCCTCCAGCACCCGCTCCCCCCCCCCGCCTCCCCACACCTCCAGGCTACGGCGCGACCAAAACCAGCCACGGGTTGCAGCTCCTCCTCAATCTGCAGCTGTGGGGGCCGCCTCGGCCTGGCTGTGCCGCACCGCGCGGTCGAATAGCCTTGCCAAAACGCTCGCCGTTTCGGCTCAGGTGCGGGCCCGGCCGTTTGGGCAGGGGCCGTGTATCTTTTCTCCCCGTCTCCCTCGAATTCGCCACCTGCCCAGTCGGTGATTTGTAGCCACGGAGGTGGAACTATTCCGGCATCCATTGCAGTGGTAGATCTGAGAGTACAAATACACAAATCACTGAAAGTAGCCACGCAGGTTAACAAGGCCTTAAAAAAAGCAAAAATAACAACAGCAAACGCTGGAAATACTCAGCAGGCCAGGCAGCATCCGTGGAGAGAGAAACAGAGTTAACGTTTCAGGTCTGGGACCCTTCATCAGAACTGGAAAAGGCTGGAGATGTAACAGATATTAAGCAGGTGCTGAGACAGGGGGGTGGGGTTTAGGAGGGGAGGAAGGAATTGAAAGAACATGCTGTGAAAATGTTGCAAATGGGAATGGCAAAATCATACTGCATGAAAAATAGGGGCAGGGGTTATAGTCTGAAATTGTTGAACTCAATGCTGAGTCCAGAAGGCTGTAAAGTGCCCAATCGAAAGATGAGGTGCTGTTCCTCGAGCTTACGCTGAGCTTCATTGGAACAATGCAAGAGACCGAGAACGGAGAGGTCAGAGTGGGAGTGGAGCGGAGAATTAAAGTGACAGGCGACCGGAAGCTCGGGGTCACCCGTACGGACTGAACGGAGGTGTTCCACAAAGCGGTCGCCCAATCTGCGTTTGGTCTCCCCCAATGTGGAGGAGACCGCATCGTGAGCAGCGAATACAGTATACTAGATTGCAAGAAGTACAAGTAAATCGCTGTTTCACCTGGAAGGAGTGTTTGGGGCCCTGGACTAGGGTTTATTTTTAGAGGGATAGAATTGAAAAGTAGGGAAGTTATGCTAAACCTGTACCGAACCTTGGTCAGACTGCACTTGGAGCACTGCGTACAGTTCTGGTCGCCATATTATAAAAAGGATATCGAGGCACTGGAGAGGGTGGAGAAGATTTACAAGGATGATACCAGAAATGCGAGGGTCTACATATCAGGAAAGGATGAACAGGCTGGGTCTCTTTTCTCTTGAAAAAAGGCTGAGGGGGTGACCTAATAGAGGGCTATAAAATGATGAAAGGTTTTGATAGAGTGGATACAGAGAGAGTGTTTCCACTTGTGGGGAAGAGCAAAACTAGGGGCCATCAATATAAGATAGTCACCAAGAAATCCAATAGGGAATTCAGGAGAAACTTCTTTCCCCAGAGAGTGGTGAGAATGTGGAACTCGCTACCACAGGGAGTGGTTGAGGCGAATAGTATCGATGCATTTAAGGGGAGGCTGGACAAGCGTATGAGGGAGACGGGAATAGAGGGTTACGCTGATAGAGTTAGATGAGGAAAGACGGGAGGAGGCTCAAGTGAAGCATAAAACCTTGTATTAATTCAAGAGCGAAACACAAACTGGGGAGAGAGATAGTCAGACCGCGATGGAGTGCGGAGTTATTTTTAAGATCAATGAGCCTCACTCATCTGTCCCTCGGTGTCTCTCTCTCTCTCCTCAGATATGATTTCCACCAGTTTCTACAACCCCTACTTCAGGCTGATTCACTTTGAGGCCTCGAGCATGGAGAGGAACGGCTCCAGCCTGGTGAAGTCGGAACTCCGACTCTTCCGCGCATCCGGTACCAGAAGTCCAGAGTGGCAGAGCAAAGGATTGAGCTGTACCAGGTAATGGGCGTGTTAGAGGGGGGAATGAGGGGCAGCACCTCCCACAGTGCGGCGCTCCCTCAGTACTGCCCCTCCGACAGTGCGGCGCTCCCTCAGTACTGCCCCTCCGACAGTACGGCGCTCCCTCAGTACTGCCCCTCCTACAGTGCAGCGCTCCCTCAGTACCGCCCCTCCGACAGTGCGGCGCTCCATCAGTACTGCCCCTCCGACAGTACGGCGCTCCCTCAGTACTGCCCCTCCTACAGTGCGGCGCTCCCTCAGTACTGCCCCTCCGACAGTGCGGCGCTCCCTCAGTACTGCCCCTCCGACAGTGCGGCGCTCCCTCAGTACTGCCCCTCCGACAGTGCGGCGCTCCCTCAGTACTGCCCCTCCGACAGTGCGGCGCTCCCTCAGTACTGCCCCTCCGACAGTGCGGCGCTCCCTCAGTACTGCACTGGGAGTGTCAGCCTAGATTTTGTGCTCAAGTCTCTGGAGTGGGATTTGAACCCACGACCTTCTGATTCAGAGGCGATGGTGATACCCACAGAGCCACCAGGAGTTGCTGTCCTAGCTGAGTTGTTGAATTGCCAACTTTTATTTTTTCATTTATTTCCAACACTTCAGGTTATAAAAATATTGGACTCGGGGGGGAGTGGGGCGGTGGTGGGGGGGGGCGGGGGTGGTGTGGGGAGGCTGTCCAATCCGGTAATGGGGTGTCGGTTCACTTTGCTATTGGCCATGGGAAGGCAGGGCACTGTGGGGAGTGTTGGGCGACCAATGGCGGGAGTGTAGGGGGGAGGGGGGGGAGGGTCATGTGATAGAACCTGCTGAAAATACATCCAACCGGAGTTAGCAAACCTACCAGTGGGGTGGTGATAGAGGCCTCGGCCTGGGAGAAGGTGTCATTGAGAGGAGGCCTCGCCCTGGGAATAGTCCTCACCCTGGGAGGGGGGCCTCACCCTGGGAGTGGGGCCTCGCCCTGGGAGTGGGGCCTCACCCTGGGAGTGGGGCCTCACCCTGGGAGTGGGGCCTCACCCTAGGAGTGGGGCCTCACCCTAGGAGTGGGGCCTCACCCTGGGAATAGTCCTCACCCTGGGAGTGGGGCCTCACCCTGGGAATAGTCCTCACCCTGGGAGTGGGGCCTCACCCTGGGAGTGGGGCCTCACCCTGGGAATAGTCCTCACCCTGGGAGTGGGGCCTCACCCTGGGAGTGGGGCCTCACCCTGGGAATAGTCCTCACCCTGGGAGTGGGGCCTCACCCTGGGAATAGTCCTCACCCTGGGAGTGGGGCCTCACCCTGGGAGTGGGGCCTCACCCTGGGAATAGTACTCACCCTGGGAGTAGGGCCTCACCCTGGGAATAGTCCTCACCCTGGGAGTGGGCCTCACCCTGGGAGTGGGCCTCACCCTGGGAGTAGGCCCTCACCCTGGGAGTGGGCCTCACCCTGGGAGTGGGCCTCACCCTGGGAATAGTCCTCACCCTGGGAGTGGGGCCTCACCCTGGGAATAGTCCTCACCCTGGGAGTGGGCCTCACCCTGGGAGGGGGCCTCACCCTGGGAGGGGGGCCTCACCCTGGGAGTGGGGCCTCACCCTGGCAGTAGGGCCTCACCCTGGCAGTAGGGCCTCACCCTGGGAGTAGGGCCTCACCCTGGGAGTAGGGCCTCACCCTGGGAGTAGGGCCTCACCCTGGGAGTGGGCTGCACAATGGGGCGATGAGGGCAGCAGGAAGCCTCACAGCCCTCGGGAGAATACTGAGGGAGTTGGAACCACTGGGTTTGAGGAGTTGGAGGCTTTTAGTCCGGGAGTGCTGCCGGTCAGGGTTGTTTATCCCCGACATCATCGGGCGCTTCTTGTGGTGATTTCAGGTTCTCAAGGCCAGGGACCCGGCCTCGCCCTCTCAGCGCTACATTGACAGCAAGGTGGTACGGCCCCGGGCGGCGGGCGAATGGCTGTCGTTCAATGTCACCGAGACGGTTAGCGAGTGGTTACTGCACCGAGGTGAGTGAGGCCTGTTCGCCCCTGAGGGACTGGGGGGGGGGGGTGGAGCCAGTGGCAGTGGACGGGGCTGGGTGGCAGTGGGTGGGGCCGGGTGACAGTGGGTGGGGCCGGGTGACATGGGCGGGGCCGGGTGACAGTGGGCGGGGTTGGGTGACAGTGGGCGGGGCTGGGTGACAGTGGGCGGGGCCAGTGGGTGGGGCCGGTGGGTGGGGCTGGGTGACAGTGGGCGGGGCTGGGTGACAGTGGGCGGGGCTGGGTGACAGTGGGCGGGGCTGGGTGACAGTGGCCGGGGCTGGGTGACTGGGTGGGGCCGGTGGGCGGGGCCGATGGGCAGGGCTGGGTGACAGTGGGCGGGGCCGGTGGGCAGGGCTGGGTGATAGTGGGCGGGGCCGGGTGACAGTGGGCGGGGCCGGGTGACAGTGGGCGGGGCCGGGTGACAGTGGGCGGGGCCGGGTGACAGTGGCGGGGCCGGGTGACAGTGGGCGGGGCTGGGTGTCAGTGGGTGGGGCCGGTGGGCAGGTCTGGGTGACAGTGGGCAGGGCTGGGTGACAGTGGGCAGGGCCGGGTGACCGTGGGCAGGCCGGGTGACCGTGGGTGGGGCTGTGGTGAGGAGGGCAGGGCTGTGGTGACAGTGGGTGGGGCCGGGGTGACCGTGGGTGGGGCTGTGGTGAGGAGGGCAGGGCTGTGGTGACAGTGGGTGGGGCCGGGTGACAGTGGGCGGGGCTTAGGTGAGGAGGGCGGGGCTGTGGTGACAGTGGGTGGGGCCGGGTGACAGTGGGCGGGGCTGTGGTGAGGAGGGTGGGGCTGTGGTGAGGTGGGTGGGGCTGTGGTGACAGTGGGCGGGGCCGGGTGACAGTGGGCGGGGCTGTGGTGAGGAGGACGGGGCTGTGGTGAGGTGGGTGGGGCTGTGGTGACAGTGGGCGGGGCCGGGTGACAGTGGGCGGGGCTGTGGTGAGGAGGGCGGGGTTGTGGTGAGGAGGTCGGGGTTGTGGTGACAGTGGGCGGGGCTGTGGTGACAGTGGGCGGGGCTGTGGTGAGGAGGGCGGGGTTGTGGTGAGGAGGGCGGGGCTGTGGTGAGGAGGGCGGGGTTGTGGTGAGGTGGGTGGGGCTGTGGTGACATGGGTGGGGCTGTGGTGACAGTGGGCGGGGCTGTGGTGAGGAGGGCGGGGTTGTGGTGAGGAGGGCGAGGCTGTGGTGACAGTGGGCGGGGCTGTGGTGACAGTGGGCGGGGCTGTGGTGACAGTGGGCGGGGCTGTGGTGAGGAGGTCGGGGTTGTGGTGACAGTGGGCGGGGTTGTGGTGAGGAGGGCGGGGCTGTGGTGAGGAGGGCGGGGCCGGGTGACAGTGGGCGGGGCTGTGGTGAGGAGGGCGGGGTTGTGGTGAGGAGGGCGGGGCCGGGTGACAGTGGGCGGGGCTGTGGTGACAGTGGGCGGGGCTGTGGTGACAGTGGGCGGGGCTGTGGTGAGGAGGTCGGGGTTGTGGTGACAGTGGGCGGGGCTGTGGTGACAGTGGGCGGGGCTGTGGTGCGGAGGGCGGGGTTGTGGTGAGGAGGGCGGGGCTGTGGTGACAGTGGGCGGGGCCGGGTGACAGTGGGCGGGGTCGGATGACAGTGGGCGGGGCCGGGTGACAGTGGGCGGGGCCGGGTGACAGTGGGCGGGACCGGGGCCGGTGGGCGGGGCCGGGTGACAGTAGACGGGGCCGGTGGGCTTGGCGGGGCCGGGTGTGGTGGGCGGGGCCGGTTCCGGTGGACGGTGCCGGGATCCCGGGCTCATGCTCTCGGTTACACCGAATCCCTTTCTCTCAGACAGAAACCTGGGATTTAAGATCAGCGTCCACTGCCCGTGCTGCACCTTCATCCCGTCCTCCAACAACATCGTCCCCAACAAAAGCGAGGAACTCGAGGCTCGGTTCGCAGGTAGGTCACAGCCGGGGGGCCCCTGACCCCGAGCGACAGGTCGCTGCCTCCCACAGAACATGGCCCCCCGAAAACAGGACCCCCGAAAACAGGACCCCCGTAAAACAGGACCCTTCGAAAACGGGACCTCCGAAAACAGGACCCCCCAAAACAGGACCCCCTAAAACAGGACCCCCCGAAAACAGGACCCCCCAAAACAGGACCCCCCAAAACAGGACCCCCCAAAACAGGACCCCCGTAAAACAGGACCCTTCGAAAACGGGACCCCCGAAAACGGGACCTCCGAAAACGGGACCCCTCAAAAACAGGACCCCCCGAAACAGGACCCCCAGAAAACAGGACCCCCCAAAACAGGACCCCGGAAAACAGGACCCCCGGAAAACAGGACCCCCGAAAACAGGACCCCCCAAAAACAGGACCCCCCAAAACAGGACCCCCGAAAACAGGACCCCCCGAAAACAGGACCCCCCGAACACAGGACCCCCCGAAAACAGGACCCCCCGAAAACAGGACCCCCCGAAAACAGGACCCCCCGAAAAAAGGACGCCCTAAAACAGGACCCCCGAAAACAGGACCCTCTAAAACAGGACCCCCCGAAAACAGGACCCTGAAAACAGGACCCCCCAAAAACAGGACCCCCCAAAACAGGACCCCCTAAAATGCTGTCCCCACAAAACTGAACCCTATTAAAATGGCTCCAGGTAAAGTCGGGCGAGCGGCACAGTCACCAGCCCATTGAAAAGTAGAGCGTTTATACTAAACCTGTATCGAACCTTGGTTAGACCACACTTGGAGCACTGCGTACAGTTCTGGTCACCATATTATAAAAAGGATATCGAGGCACTGGAGAGGGTGCAGAGAAGATTTACAAGGATGATACCAGAAATGCGAGGGTTTACATATCAGGAAAGGATGAACAGGCTGGGTCTCTTCTCTTGAAAACAGAAGGCTGAGGGGTGACCTAATAGAGGTCTTTAAAATGATGAAAGGTTTCGATAAGAGTGGATACAGAGAGAATGTTTCCACGTGTGGGGAAGAGCATAACTAGAGGCCATCAATATAAGATAGTCACCAATAAATCCAATCGGGAATTCAGGAGAAACTTCTTTACCCAGCGAGTGGTGAGAATGTGAACTCGCTACCACAGGGAGTGGTTGAGGCGAATAGTATCGAGGCATTTAAGGGGAGGCTGGATAAACACGAGGGAGAAGGGAATAGAGGGTTACGCTGGTAGATTTAGATGAGGACAGACGGGGAGGCTCGAGTGGAGCATAAACGCCGGCACGGACTGGTTGGGCCGAATGGCCTGTTTCTGTGCCGTATATCCTGTGTAAATCAACCCTCTGAAGGAGAAGCAGTGCGATGATACGGTGCCCCCATCAGCCCACCCTCTGACCTCCCCCGCCCGCTGCCACCATGCCGGACTAAATCCGTACGGCTCCTTATCGCACCCGCAGCGAGTCCCGAAACGTTTCACAGCCAGGGAATGAGTGTCAGTGCTTCAGACTGTCCGCGCACAGCAAGATCCCACAATCACTAAATGGGGGATGAATCATCAGATAATGTCAGTACTGCCCCTCCGACAGTGCGGCGTTCCCTCAGTACTGCCCCTCCGACAGTGCGGCGCTCCCTCAGTACCGCCCCTCCGACAGTGCGGCACTCCCTCAGTACCGCCCCTCCGACAGTGCGGCGCTCCCTCAGTACCGCCCCTCCGACAGTGCGGCGCTCCCTCGGTACTGCCCCTCCGACAGTGCGGCGCTCCCTCAGTACTGCCCTTCCGGCAGTGCGGCGCTCCCTCAGTACTGCCCTACGACAGTGCGGCGCTCCCTCAGTACTGCCCCTATGACAGTGCGGCGCTCCCTCGGTACTGCCCCTCCGACAGTGCGGCGCTCCCTCGGTACTGCCCCTCCGACAGTGCGGCGCTCCCTCGGTACTGCCCCTCTGACAGTGCGGCGCTCCCTCAGTACTGCCTCTCCGACAGTGCAGCGCTCCCTCAGCACTGCCCCTCGGACAGTGCGGCGCTCCCTCAGCACTGCCCCTCCGACAGTGCGGAGCTCCCTCAGTACCGCCCCTCCGACAGTGCGGCGCTCCCTCAGTACTGCCCCTCCGACAGTGCGGCGCTCCCTCAGTACCCCGCCCCTCCGACAGTGCGGCGCTCCCTCAGTACTGCCCCTCCGACAGTGCGGCGCTCCCTCAGTACTGCCCCTCCGACAGTGCGGTGCTCCCTCAGTACTGCCCTTCCGACAGTGCGGCGCTCCCTCAGTACTGCCCTTCCGACAGTGCGGTGCTCCCTCAGTACTGCCCCTCCGACAGTGCGGCGCTCCCTCAGCCCCGCCCCTTGACAGTGCGGCGCTCCCTCAGTACCGCCCCTCCGACAGTGCGGTGCTCCCTCAGTACTGCCCTTCCGACAGTGCGGTGCTCCCTCAATACTGCCCCTCCGACAGTGCGGCACTCCTCGGTATTGTGTCAGCCTGGATTATGGCTAGGACGTTGGGCCTAGATTGCCTGAAATCAAAGCCCCTGCCCCCGACTTCACCCCAGGTCGACCAGCTGAGGCCCCTCCTGCCGGTTCTCGGCCGCCGCGCGCGAGGTTGCGGTCACTCAGCTCTCAATTGCTTTCAGGCATCGACGACAACCCGTACAAGAGTACAAGCGACTCCGATTGCAGCAGCAGGCGGCCTTGAGGACCCCCCCACCTGCTCTTCACCCTCCTGCCCTCTGAGCGGCCGGAGTCTGGGCGCAACGGGCTGCGGTGGAAGCGTTCCGTCGACAACGAAGTCTGCTCCAGGTGAGCGGGGAATCGCCGGGGAGCTGGGGCAAGGGGGGGAGTGGGATGGCGGGGGGAAAATGGGTCGTGGGATTGGGGAATGGGATGGGGCTCTGGCTGCCCAACAACACCTCAGTCAAGTGGCCGTCCCTTCATGAGTGTGGAGAGGGTCGGGCCGTGCGGAGAGGGGAGAATCGGGGCTGCCCCTCGCCCCCCTTACTGACGGGCACTGGCCCCGGTCCTGGTTGCCCCGGGGAGACGTCTTCCCCCCCACCCCCCTTGAGTTGCACCCACCGACTGACTGGCAAACTGTGTCCATTTATGGCAGCGGCTGTTCGGACCATGGGGTGCGTGTGGGAGGTTTGGATGGGACGATAACCGAAAGGTCTCGGGTGCGAATCGGTGACCCCCCACCGCTCCCTCTCCCCTGCCCCCCCCGCCCCTGGGGTCCGAGAGGGCGGGCCGAGCAGCCAAGTGACGGCCCTCGCTCTGGTCTCTCCCCCAGGAACGTCCAGGATGAGTGCTGCCTCCACCAGCTCTATGTCGACTTCCGCCGGGACCCTGGACTGGAAGTGGATCCGCGAGCCCCGGGGTTACAAGGCCAACTTCTGTGGCGGGCCGTTGCCCCTACCTGTGGAGCTCAGACGTGCTGCACAGCAAGGTAAGGCCCACCAGGCGGTGAGCTATTCGACTACGGGATGCATTGCGGTTGGGGTCGGGCGATCGAAACGCCTTTTCTTTTGACAACTAGACACAATGTAAAATAACCTCCCATCTCCTCACACCCCCTCCACTCCCCCCAGGATGCACACCCCCCCCCCCCCCCCCCCCCCCCCGCTGGTTGAATGTCGACTCCCCCCATGGTTGAATGTCCGCTGAATCACTCTCAAACCTCACACATGAATTACAGGCTCAGGAGTGAGGTTTCGGAGGCCGACCAGCGAGAGCCAGCGCCTTCAGGGCAGGAGAGGGGGCCAGGTGAATAATTGGGCCGGTGGGGGTGCGATTACACTTGCTGTTCAATTGGGCATCACTCTCAAAGGATGACTACCTGGATTGTTCTGCCTGGATTGTCACCTGCCCACTGGTTGCTTGCCCACTCCAGAGACTGGAGCCCATAATCCAGGCTGACGCTCCCAGTGCAGTACTGAGGGAGCGCCGCACTGTCGGAGGGGCAGTACTGAGGGAGCACCGCACTGTCGGAGGGGCAGTACTGAGGGAGCACCGCCACTGTTGGAGGGGCAGTACTGAGGGAGCACCGTACTGTTGGAGGGGCAGTACTGAGGGAGCACCGTACTGAGGGAGCGCCGCACCGCCGGAAGGGCAGTACTGTAGGGAGCGCCGCACTGTTGGAGGGGCAGTACTGAGGGAGCGCCGCACTGTCGGAGGGGCAGTACTGAGGGAGCGCCGCACTGTCGGAGGGGCAGTACCGAGGGAGCGCCGCACTGTCGGAGGGGCAGTACTGAGGGAGCGCCGCACTGTCGTAGGGGCAGTACTGAGGGAGCGCCGCACTGCCGGAAGGGGCAGTACTGAGGGAGCGCCGCACTGTTGGAGGGGCAGTACTGAGGGGAGCGCTGCACTGTCGGAGGGGCAGTACTGAGGGAGCGCCGCACTGTTGGAGGGGCAGTACTGAGGGAGCGCTGCACTGTCGGAGGAGCAGTACTGAGGGAGTGCCGCACTGTCGGAGGGGGCAGTACTGAGGTGGCGCTGCACTGTTGGAGGAGCAGTACTGAGGTGGCGCTGCACTGTAGGAGGGGCAGTACTGAGGTGGCGCTGCACTGGCGGAGGGGCAGTACTGAGGGAGCGCCGCACTGTCGGAGGGGCATTACTGAGGGAGCGCCGCACTGTCGGAGGGGGCGGTACCGAGGGAGCGCCGCACTGTCGGAGGGGCAGTACTGAGGGAGCGCCGCACTGTCGGAGGGGCCGTCTTTCGGGTGGGACATTAAACTCAAGGCCCTATTACGGAGAGCAGCAGGGGAGTTCTCCCAATATTTATCCCTCAACCAACATCACTAAAACAGATTATCTGGTGTCATTATCACATTGCTGTCTGTGGGAGCTTGCTGTGCACCAATTGACTGCCACATTGCAACAGCAACAACGTGTATTTATATAGCGCCTTTAACGTAGTAAAACGTCCCAAGGTGCTTCACAGGAGCGATTATCAGACAAAGTTGACACCGAGCCACATAAGGAGATATTAGGACAGGTGACCAAAAGCTTGGTCAAAGAGGTCGGTTTTAAGGAGCATCTTAAACATAGAAGATAGGAGCAGGAGTAGGCCATTCGGCCCCTCGAGCCTGCTCCGCCATTCAATGAGATCATGGCTGATCTTCCAAACTCAGTACCCTGTCCCTGCCTTCTCCCCATATCCCTTGATCCCTTTAGCCTTAAGAAATATATCTAACTCCTTCTTGAATATATTTAATGAATTGGCCTCAACTGCCTTCTGTGGTAGAGAATTCCACAGTTTCACCACTCTCTGGGTGAAGGAATTCTCCTCATCTCCGTCCTAAATGGCTCACCCCTTATCCTTAGACTGTGACCCCTGGTTCTGGACTCCCCGACCATCGGGATCATCCTTCTGCATCTAGTCTGTCCAGTCCTGTCAGAATTTTATAAGTTTCAATGAGATCCCCTCTCATTCTTCTAAACTCCAGCGAGTATAAGCCCAATCAACCCAATCTCTCTCTCCTCATACGTCATTCCTGCCATCCCAGGTATCAGTCTGGTGAATCTTCGCTGCACTCCCTCCATGGCAAGAACATCCTTCCTCAGATAAGGCGACTAAAACTGCACACAATACTCAAGGTGTGGTCTCACCAAGGCCCTGTACAACTGCAGCAAGACATCCTTGTTCCTGTACTCGAATCCTCTCGCTATGAAGGCCAACATACCATTTGCCTTCTTAACCGCCTGCTGCACCTGCATGCTTACCTTCAGCGACTGGTGCACAAGGACACCCAGGTCTCGTTGCACTTCCCCTTTTCCCAATCTATTGCCGTTCAGATAATAATCTGCCTTCCTGTTTTTGCCACTGAAGTGGATAACCTCGCATTTATCCACATTATACTGCATCTGCCCAATCACCCAACCTGTCCAATCTTAAAGGAGGAGAGAGAGAGAGGCGGAGAGGTTTAGGGAGGGAATTCCAGAGCTTAGGGCCCGGGCAGCTGAAGGCACGGCCACCAATGACGGAGCGATGGAAATCGGGGGGATGCGCAAGAGGCCAGAATCTGCAACAGTGACTTCAGGAAACAGGACCTCATTGGCTGTGAAGCGCTTTGGGACAGTCCTGAGGTGGGTGAGGAGGTTTCTTTTCCTTTTCTTTAAACACAATGCCCCATTTTTTTCCCCTCCTCCTTCTCCCAGGTCCTCATCCTCTACAGTTTCCGTAATCCGGAGGCCTCGGCCGCGCCCTGCTGCGTGGCCAACGACTTGGACCCCTTGGCCGTCATGTACTACGTGGGCCGGCGACCGAAGGTGGCGCAGCTGTCCGACATGAGCGTGCAGTCGTGCAAGTGCAGATAAGACCCGGGGGGGCGGGCGGGGTGGGGGGGGGGGCGGCGGGAGAATGAGCACATCAGGGTCGCCAGTTTGGCCGGGACGTATTCCTGGAGGTTCCGTCACTTGACCTCCTGCCGCCAACCCCCCCCCCCACCCCCCCCCGCCATTGGTCTATCCTCGCCGTGCCCCCCGCCTTCCCAACCAATCGGAAAGCCAACAGACTCTTCCGTACCCCGACTGGACGATTCTTGACTGGCCGGTTGAACCACGTCCTCCGCCCCCCCCGCCCTACCCCGTGTCCGATATTTTTATCATTTCAGAAAAAGACAATATTTTTTATTACTCTCGCGATTTTTCTCCCCGTGTTGTTTTTTTTTATGCCCTCGGAGATTAATCTTCCATTCCTGGAGATGCCAGCACGGTGGCATAGTGGTTAGCACTGTTGCCTCACAGCGCCAGGGACCCGGGTTCGAATCCGGCCTCGGGCGACTGTCTGTGTGGAGTTTGCACATTCTCCCCGTGTTTGCGTGGGTTTCCTCCGGGTGCTCTGGTTTCCTCCCACAGTCCAAAGATGTGCGGGTTAGGTTGATTGGCTATGATAAATTGACCCTTAGTGTTAGGGGTTTAAATACGTGGGGGTTACGGGGATAGGGTGGGATATGTGTTGGTGTAGGGGTTACGGGGATCGGGTGGGATATGTGTCGGTGCAGGCTCGATGGGCCGAAATGGCCTCTATCTGCACTGTGAGGTTTCTGTGATTCTGTGGTTTCTGTGATGCCCCGGGGCAGCCCTGGAGGGTTGGCCCACCCAAGCTGGGGCTGGCGAAGGGCCGTCTCGCAGACTGCCTTGAGACCGGGGACCCCCGCGACCTCGCCCCCCCCCGCCCCTCTCCCTAGCGACCCTGAGGATGACCCCGCTTTCTGCCCCCCTCTCTCCCCCTCCTCCGTGGGGGGGTCAGTCAGTCAGTCAACGCCAACCCAGTTGACTCCCCCAGTAAGCCGTGAGGAACTCCCTAGTTTTAACCGTCCTACTGAGGTGGGGCTGTGAAGGTGGGGGGCGGTGGGGGGGGGGGAAGCAGACGGGAGTTTGGGGATCACAGATGCTTCACTAACCGGTGACTAGGAGCCGGGCTAATCTTGCATTTTGAACGGAGGAGACGGCAGGCTTCGCCGGAAGACTAGGCCCGGACCTCAATCTACCTCCTCGCTCCTCCCGTCTCCATGGTTACCGAGCAGACTTGCTGCGCTTTCTTGCATTTTTCGCTTGGTTTCTCATTGCCCGGTGTCCGCTTTTGATTTTTGTCCTGCGCGTGTGTTTTTTTTTTGTATAAACAGTTTTTTTTTACACGTATAATTAAGTTTGTAAACCTATGAAAAGTACCGACAATTAAACCTGTATATTTACACTCCCGCATCAGGCTTCTTGTTTCACTGTCGCACGCAGGGTCAGGCTTGCAAACAAGGTACAGAGCGTTGTATCTGTGTCACAAAGCACATGCTCTCACACACTCACACTCACATGCACTCACACGCACTCACATACACACTCAGTGTGGCGGCACGACTGTGTACCAAAGATCGCAGTCGCGCCCCCTAACCGCTCCGACCCCTCCCCCACGTTTACCTCCCACCTGCCCCCACCCCTCCCCCTCCTCTCGCCGCCCCCGGTGCGGTCTGCGATCGGAAGCCAGCCCCATGTGGATGTTAAATAGAACAGGTCAGTGTGGAGGAGGCTGCCTGGCGCAGCCCAGCCACTCAGCAACCCGGGGACAAAGAGGCATTGATCCCTCGCCAGCCACAGGCCTCCTCAGATCTTCCTAGAATCTGCGCAGCATTTGCAACAGCTTCCGACAGCCGGGTTAACCCTCTCCCTGCCCTCGCCTGCTGTCCCTCGCTCCGTACGGTGAGGTGGGGGGGGGTGGGGGGTGGTGGGTACAGTTTCATGGACGTCGCCAGTCTGCCCGCACTTTGCCCAAGGTGGCCATTCCTCAGCGGGGCATCCGAGACAGAGAGTGGAGGCGAGTGGATCGATCGCAGCTCAGTCCGAGGGGCAGTACTGAGGGAGCGCCGCACTGTCGGAGGGGCAGTACTGAGGGAGCGCCGCACTGTCGGAGGGGTAGTACTGAGGGAGCGCCGTACTGTCGGAGGGGCGATACTGCGGGAGCGTCGCACTGGCGGAGGGGCGGTACTGAGGGAGCGCCACACTGTCAGAGGGGCTGCACTGAGGGAGCGCCACACTGTCGGAGGGGCAGTACTGAGGGAGCGCCGCGCTGTCGGAGGGACGGTACCGAGGGAGTGCCACACTGTCGGAGGGGCAGTACTGAGGGAGCGCCGCACTGTCGGAGGGGCAGTACTGAGGGAGCTCCGCACTGTCGGAGGGGCGGTACTGAGGGAGCGCCGCACTGTCGGAGGGGCAGTACTGAGGGAGCGCCGCACTGTCGGAGGGGGAGTGCTGAGGGAGCGCCGCACTGTCGGAGGGGCGGGTACTGAGGGAGCGCCACACTGTCGGAGGGGCAGTACTGAGGGAGCGCCGCACTGTCGGAGGGTCAGTACTGAGGGAGCGCCGCACTGTCCCACAGTAGAAGAGCAGAGGAGTTCTCCCCAGTGCCCTGGGCCAATATTTATCCCACAACCAACATCACCAATAACAGATTATCTGGTCATTATCACATTGCTATTGTGGGATCTTGCTGTGCGCAAAGACGTTCTATAAATGTCTGTACTTTCTTTCTCTTTCATTCTTTTTCTCTCGCTCTTTCTTTCTCTCTCTGTTTTTTTCTCACCCTCTCTTTCTCCCTGTGCCCCTCACACACTTTCTGCTGCTGCGCTCTCTGTATCTCTCGGTTCATCACAGACTCTTCAATGTGGCAGCGTACAGGCAGCTTGTGACTCCGACCGCCTCCCCGGTGGTGTTAAAAGGGTAATGCAAGCAGAAGCGGCCGCACTGGGTGGGGCCCGCGCCGTCAAAGCGAGCGCGCGTGCATGGGTGGGGTTATGGGTCGCGGGGTGTTATGGGTCGCGGGGTTATGGGTCGCGGGGCTATGGTTCGCGGGGTTATGGGTGGCGGGTTATGGGTGGCGGGGTTATGGGTGGCGGGGTTATGGGGTGGCGGGGTTATGGGTCGCGGGGCTATGGGTCGCGGGTATGGGTCGCGGGGCTATGGGTCGCGGGGCTATGGGTCGCGGGGCTATGGGTCATGGGGTTATGGGTGGCGGGGTTATGGGTGCGGGGCTATGGGTGACGGGGTTATGGGTCGCGGGGTTTCAGGCTCCCGGTCACCTTCGGCCTGATCAGCTGGGCGAGCCGCCACGTATTTAGGGCCCGAGAGGCGCACAGAGCAGGAAGATCCGAGGTTCGATCCCGGGCTTGTGCGGGTTACTTCATCTGAGCTGGAATGGCGCGGAGCCCACTTCCCGGGGGGGGCGGGCAGGGCAGGAAACCAGCTACACTTCACACTGCAGGGTGAGGCTTAGCTGAGGTCCGGAGGGCGTCCCTGGGAAAGGTGGGGGGTGGGGTGGAGAATTAGCTACGCTCCCCAATGCAGGGGCGAGGCGGCGATGCCCTCATAGTCAAATAGCCTCCAAGAATAGTCACTGCTCTGAGATCTAGGGAACGGTATGAGTTGGGGCGGGGGGGGGGTGGTGGGGGATGCTGGCCTATTTCCGCTTCCACCAACCCCCACCGCCCTTACCGCCCCCCCACCCCCTGGCGAGACACAGTGTCTCGGGGACGGGACAGGCTGGGGGAGGGGGCAGAACTGGGTGTGGGAGCGGAGGGGTGAATTACACTTAACAAGTTGTTGGGTTCAAGTGTTGACGAGCGAGAGAGTGAATCCAGCGCTGGCGTGCGAGACCTCGGGGTTGGGAGCTGAATGGCACCATTGCCACCTCTGCATATTTACTCAGTGATGGATCACTAGGGAGCACTCAATGATGTTTTTGACAAAGATGTTTGCACGGGAAATACCGAGTAGCCCACAAGGACAACACTGCGTCCCCACAGAGCTGGCAAGAGGTCCCAGCTATCCTGTTTTCGACCGGCTGGAGTTATTTTGAAAGCACCGAGAACTCTGCCAACTTTCAGCTCCATCCTGTGCTCACTGGCAGCATCATCACATTAAAGGAACACACTGTCCCCGTCAAACACTCCAGGGCAGGTACAGCACGGGTTAGATACAGAGTAAAGCTCCCTCTACACTGTCCCATCAAACACTCCAGGGCAGGTACAGCACGGTTAGATACAGAGTAAAGCTCCCTCTACACTGTCCCCGTCAAACAATCCCAGGGCAGGTACAGCACGGGTTAGATACAGAGTAAAGCTCCCTTTACACTGTCCTGTCAAACAATCCCAGGGCAGGTACAGCACGGGATTAGATACAGAGTAAAGCTCCCTCTACACTGTCCCATCAAACGCTCCCAGGGCAGGTACAGCACGGGTTAGATAGAGAGTAAAGCTCCCTCTACACTGTCCCATCAAACACTCGCAGGGCAGGTACAGCACGGGTTAGATGCAGAGTAAAGCTCCCACTACACTGCCCCATCAAACATTCCCAGGGCAGGTACAGCACGGCGTTAGATACAGAGTAAGCTCCCTTTACACGATCCATCAAACACTACAAGGCTAGGTACAGCATGGGTTAGATA
The DNA here is from genome assembly GCF_052327205.1 of Somniosus microcephalus. Lineage (NCBI taxonomy): Eukaryota > Metazoa > Chordata > Chondrichthyes > Squaliformes > Somniosidae > Somniosus > Somniosus microcephalus. Next base: position 80,175,870 of record NW_028225180.1, read on the forward strand.
CAGAGTAAAGCTCCCTGTACATTGTCCCCATCAAACACTCCCAGGCAGGTAAAGCGTGGTTAGATACAGAGTAAAGCTCCCTCTACACTGTCCCATCAAACACTCCCAGGGCAGGAACAGCACAGGTTAGATACAGAGTAAAGCTCCTCTGCACTGTCCCATCAAACACTCCCAAGTAGGTACAGCATGGGTTAGATACAGAGTAAAGCTCCCTCTACACTGTCCCATCAAACACTCCCAGGTCAGGTACAGCACGGGTTAGATACAGAGTAAAGCTCCCTCAACACTGTGACCATCAAACACTCCCAGGGGAGGTACAGCACGGGTTAGATTCAGAGTAAATCTCCCTCCACACTGTCCCCATCAAACAATCCCAGGGCAGGTACAGCACGGGTTAGATACAGAGTGAAGCTCCCTCTGCACTGCCCCATCAAACACTCCACGGCAGGTATAGCACGGGTTAGATACAAAATAAAGCTCCCTCTACACTGTCCCATCAAACATTCCCAGGGCAGGTACAGCATGGGGTTAGATACAGAGTAAAGCTCCCTCTACACTGTCCCAACAAACACTCCCAGGGCAGTTAGATCACGGATTAGATACAGAGTAAAGCTTCCTTTACACTGTCCCATCAAACACTCCCAGGGCAGGTACAGCACGGGTTAAATACAGAGTAAAGCTCCCTCTACACTGTCCCGTCAAACACTCCCAGAGCAGGTACAGCACGGGTTAGATACACAGTAAAGCTCCCTCTACACTTTCCCGTCAAACACTCCCAGGGCAGGTACAGCACAGGTTAGATACAGAGTAAAGCTGCCTCTACACTGTCCCATCAAACACTCCAAGGGCAGGTACAGCACGGGTTAGATGCAGAGTAAAGCTCCCACTACACTGCCCCATCAAACATTCCGAGGGCAGGTACAGCATGGGGTGAGATACAGAGTAAAGCTCCTTCTACACTGTCCCAACAAACACTCCCAGGGCAGTTCCAGCACGGGTTAGCTACAGAGTTAAGCTCTTTCTACACTGTCCCCATCAAACACTCCCAGGGCAGGTAGAGCACGGGTTAGATGCAGAGTAAAGCTCCTTGTACACTGTCCCCATCAAAAACTCCCAGAGCAGGTACAACATGGATTAGATACAGATTAAAGCTTCCTTTACACTGTCCCATCAAACACACCCAGGGCAGGTATAGCACGGGTTAGATACAGAGTAAAGCTCCCTCTACACTGTGTCATCAAACACTCCCAGGGCAGGTACAGCACGGGTTAGATATAGAGTAAAGCTCCCTCTACACGGTCCCGTCAAACACTCCCAGGGCAGGTACAGCACAGGTTAGATACAGAGTAAAGCTCCCTCTACACTGTCCCATCAAACATTCCCAGGGGCAGGTACAGCACGGGGTAGATACAGAGTAAAGCTCCCTCTACACTGTCCCATCAAACAGTCCCAGGGCAGGTACAGCACAGGTTAGATACAGAGTAAAGCTCCCTCTAGACTGTCGCATCAAACATTCCCAGGGCAGGTACAGCACGGGTTAGATACAGAGTAAAGCTCCCTCTACACTGTCCCAACAAACAATCCCAGGGCAGGTACAGCACGGGTTAGATACGAACTAAAGCTCCCTCTAAACTGTCCCATCAAGCACTCCCAGGATAGGTACAGCGCAGGTTAGATACAGAGTAATGCTCCATCTACTTTGTCCCATCAAACACTCCCAGGGCAGGTACAGCACGGGTTAGATACAGAGTAAAGCTCCCTCTACACTGTCCCATGAAACACTCCCAGGGCAGGTACAGCACGGGGTTAGATTCACAGTAAAGCTCCCTCCACACTGTCCCATCAAACACTCCCAGGGCAGGTACAGCACGGGGTTAGATTCACAGAAAAGCTCCCTCCACACTGTCCCATCAAACACTCCCAGGGCAGGTACAGCAAGGGTTAGATACAGAGTAAAGCTCCCTCTGCACTGTCCCATCAAACACTCCCAGGGCAGGTACAGCACGGGTTAGATTCAGAGTAAATCTCCCTCCACACTGTCCCCATCAAACAATCCCAGGGCAGGTACAGCACGGGTTAGATACAGAGTGAAGCTCCCTCTGCACTGCCCCATCAAACACTCCCACGGCAGGTATAGCACGGGTTAGATACAAAATAAAGCTCCCTCTACACTGTCCCATCAAACATTCCCAGGGCAGGTACAGCATGGGGTTAGATACAGAGTAAAGCTCCCTCTACACTGTCCCAACAAACACTCCCAGGGCAGTTAGATCACGGATTAGATACAGAGTAAAGCTTCCTTTACACTGTCCCATCAAACACTCCCAGGGCAGGTACAGCACGGGTTAAATACAGAGTAAAGCTCCCTCTACACTGTCCCGTCAAACACTCCCAGAGCAGGTACAGCACGGGTTAGATACACAGTAAAGCTCCCTCTACACTTTCCCGTCAAACACTCCCAGGGCAGGTACAGCACAGGTTAGATACAGAGTAAAGCTGCCTCTACACTGTCCCATCAAACACTCCAAGGGCAGGTACAGCACGGGTTAGATGCAGAGTAAAGCTCCCACTACACTGCCCCATCAAACATTCCGAGGGCAGGTACAGCATGGGGTGAGATACAGAGTAAAGCTCCTTCTACACTGTCCCAACAAACACTCCCAGGGCAGTTCCAGCACGGGTTAGCTACAGAGTTAAGCTCTTTCTACACTGTCCCCATCAAACACTCCCAGGGCAGGTAGAGCACGGGTTAGATGCAGAGTAAAGCTCCTTGTACACTGTCCCCATCAAAAACTCCCAGAGCAGGTACAACATGGATTAGATACAGATTAAAGCTTCCTTTACACTGTCCCATCAAACACACCCAGGGCAGGTATAGCACGGGTTAGATACAGAGTAAAGCTCCCTCTACACTGTGTCATCAAACACTCCCAGGGCAGGTACAGCACGGGTTAGATATAGAGTAAAGCTCCCTCTACACGGTCCCGTCAAACACTCCCAGGGCAGGTACAGCACAGGTTAGATACAGAGTAAAGCTCCCTCTACACTGTCCCATCAAACATTCCCAGGGGCAGGTACAGCACGGGGTAGATACAGAGTAAAGCTCCCTCTACACTGTCCCATCAAACAGTCCCAGGGCAGGTACAGCACAGGTTAGATACAGAGTAAAGCTCCCTCTAGACTGTCGCATCAAACATTCCCAGGGCAGGTACAGCACGGGTTAGATACAGAGTAAAGCTCCCTCTACACTGTCCCAACAAACAATCCCAGGGCAGGTACAGCACGGGTTAGATACGAACTAAAGCTCCCTCTAAACTGTCCCATCAAGCACTCCCAGGATAGGTACAGCGCAGGTTAGATACAGAGTAATGCTCCATCTACTTTGTCCCATCAAACACTCCCAGGGCAGGTACAGCACGGGTTAGATACAGAGTAAAGCTCCCTCTACACTGTCCCATGAAACACTCCCAGGGCAGGTACAGCACGGGGTTAGATTCACAGTAAAGCTCCCTCCACACTGTCCCATCAAACACTCCCAGGGCAGGTACAGCACGGGGTTAGATTCACAGAAAAGCTCCCTCCACACTGTCCCATCAAACACTCCCAGGGCAGGTACAGCAAGGGTTAGATACAGAGTAAAGCTCCCTCTGCACTGTCCCATCAAACACTCCCAGGGCAGGTACAGCACAGGTTAGATACAGAGTAAAGCCCCCTGTACACTGTCCCATCAAACACTCCCAGGGCAGGTAAAGCACGGGTTAGAGACAGAGTAAAGCTCCTTCCACACTGTCCCAACAAACACTCCCAGGGCAGTTACAGCACGGATTAGATACAGAGTAAAGCTCTCTCTGCGCTGTCCCGTCAAACACTCGCAGGGTAGGTCCAGCACGGGTTAGCTACAGAGTTATGCTCTTTCTACACTGTCCCCATCAAACACTCCCAGGGCAGGTACAACATGGATTAGATACAGAGTAAAGCTTCCTTTACACTGTCCCATCAAACACTGCCAGGGCAGGTACAGCAAGGGTTAGATACAGAGAAAAGCTCCCTCTACACTGTCCCATCAAACACTCCCAGGGCAGGTACAGCACAGGTTAGATACAGAGTAAAACTCCCTGTACACTGTCCCATCAAACACTCCCAGGGCAGGTAAAGCACGGGTTAGATACAGAGTAAAGCTCCCTCCACACTGTCCCATCAAACACTCCCAGGGCAGGTACAGCAAGGGTTAGATAAAGAGTAAAGCTCCCTCTACACTGTCCCATCAAACACTCCCAGGGCAGGTACAGCACAGGTTAGATACAGAGTAAAGCTCCCTGTACACTGTCCCATCAAACACTCCCAGGGCAGGTAAAGCACGGGTTAGATACAGAGTAAAGCTCCCTCTACACTGTCCCATCAAACACTCCCAGGGCAGGTACAGCACGGGTTAGATACAGAGTAAAGCTCCCTGTACACTGTCCCATCAAACACTCCCAGGGCAGGTAAAGCACGGGTTAGATACAGAGTAAAGCTCCCTCTACACTGTCCCATCACACACTCCCAGGGCAGGTACAGCACGGATTAGATACAGAGTAATGCTCCCTCTACACTGTCCCGTCAAACAATCCCAGGGCAGATACAGCACGGTTTAGATACAGAGAAAAGCTCCCTCTACACTGTCCCATCAAACATTTCCAGGGCAGGTAAAGCACGGGTTAGATACAGAGTAAAGCTCCCTCTACACTGTCCCATCAAACACTCCCAGGGCAGGTACAGCACGGGTTAGATACAGAGAAAAGCTCCCTCTACACTGTCCCATCAAACACACCCGGGGCAGGTACAGCACGGGTTAGATACAGAGTAAAGCTCCCTCTACACTGTCCCATCAAACACTCCCAGGGCAGGTACAGCACGGGTTAGATACAGAGTTAAGCTCCCTCTACACTATCCCATCAAACATTCCCAGGGCAGGTACAGCACGGGTTAGATACAGAGTAAAGCTCCCTCTACACTGCCCCATCAAACCCTCCCATGGCAGGTACAGCACGGGTTAGATACAGAGTAAAGCTCCCTCTACACTGTCCCATCAAACACTCCCAGGGCAGGTACAGCACGGGTTAGATACAGAGTAAAGCTCCCTCTACACTGTCCCATCAAACACTCCCAGGGCAGGTACAGCACGGGTTAGATACAGAGTAAAGCTCCCTCTACACTGTCCCATCAAACGCTCCAAGGGCAGGTACAGCACGTGTTAGATACAGAGTAAAGCTCCCTTTACACTGTCCTGTCAAACAATCCCAGGGCAGATACACCTCGGGTTAGATACCGAGTAAAGCTCCCTCTACACTGTCCCATTAAACACTCCCAAGGCAGGGACAGCACAGGTTAAACACAGAGTAAAGCTCCCTCTACACTGTCCCATCAAACACTCCCGGGGCAGGTACAGCACGGGTTAGATACAGAGTAAAGCTCCCTCTACACTGTCCCATCAAACACTCCCGGGGCAGGTACAGCACGGGTTAGATACAGAGTAAAGCTCCCTCTACACTGTCCCATCAAACACTCCCGGGGCAGGTACAGCACAGGTTAGATACAGGGTAAAGCTCCCTCGACACTGTCCCATCAAACACTCCCAGGGCAGGTGCAGCACGGGTTAGATACAGAGTAAAGCTCCCTCTGCACTGTCCCATCAAACACTCCCAGGGCAGGTACAGCACGGGTTAGATACAGAGTAAAGCTCCCTCTACACTGTCCCATCAAACATTTCCAGGGCAGGTAAAGCACGGGTTAGACAGAGTAAAGCTCCTTCTACACTGTCCCATCAAACACTCCCAGGGCAGGTACAGCACCGGTTAGATACAGAGTAAAGCTCCCTCGACACTGTCCCATCAAACACTCCCAGGGCAGGTGCAGCACGGGTTAGATACAGAGTAAAGCTCCCTCTGCACTGTCCCATCAAACACTCCCAGGGCAGGTACAGCACGGGGTAGATACAGAGTAAAGCTCCCTCAACACTGTCCCATCAAACACTCCCAGGGCAGGTACAGCACGGGTTAGATGTAGAGTAAAGCTCCCTCTACACTGTCCCCATCAAACACTTCCAGGGCAGGTACAGCACGGGTTAGATACAGAGTAAAGCTCCCTCTACACTGTCCCATCAAACACTCCCAGGGCAGGTACAGCACGGGTTAGATACAGAGTAAAGCTCCCTCTACACTGTCCCATCAAACACTCCCAGGGCAGGTACAACACGGGTTAGATGCAGAGTAAAGCTCCCTTTACACTGTCCTGTCAAACAATCCCAGGGCAGGTACAGCACGGGGTTAGATACAGAGTAAAGCTCCCTCTACTTTGTCCCGTCAAACACTCCCAGGGCAGGTATAGCACGGGTTAGATACAGAGTAAAGCTCCCTTTTCACTGTCCTGTCAAACACTCCCAGGGCAGGTACAGCACGGGCTAGATACAGAGTAAAGCTCCCTTTACACTGTCCTGTCAAACAATCCCAGGGCAGATACAGCACGGGGTAAGATACAGAGTAAAACTCCCTCTACACTGTCCCATCAAACACTCCCAGGGCAGGTACAGCACGGGTTAGATACAGAGTAAAGCTCCCTCTACACTGTCCCATCAAACACTCCCAGGGCAGGTACAGCACAGGTTAGATACAGAGTAAAGCTCCCTCTACACTGTCACATTACACACTCCCAGGGCAGGTACAGCACAGACTAGATACAGAGTAAAGCTCCATCTACTTTGTCCCATCAAACACTCCCAGGGCAGGTACAGCACGGGTTAGAAACACAGTAAAGCTCCCTCTACACTGTCCCATCAAACACTCCCAGGGCAGGTACAGCACGGGTTAGATACAGAGCAAAGCTCCCTCTACACTGTCCCATCAAACACTCCCAGGGCAGGTACAGCACAGGTTAGATACAGAGTAAAGCTCCCTGTACACAGCCCCATCAAACACTCCCAGGGCAGGTAAAGCACGGGTTAGATACAGAGTAAAGCTCCCTCTACACTGTCCCATCAAACACTCCCGGGGCAGGTACAGAACGGGTTAGATACAGAGTAAAGCTCCCTGTTCACTGTCCCATCAAACACTCCCAGGGCAGGTAAAGCACGGGTTAGATACAGAGTAAAGCTCCCTCTACACTGTCCCATCATACCCTCCCAGGGCAGGAAAAGCACGGGTTAGATGCAGAGTAAAGCTCCCACTACGCTGCCCCATCAAACATTCCCAGGGCAGGTACAGCACAGGGTTAGATACAGAGTAAAGCTCCCTCTACACTGTCCCATCAAACACTCCCAGGGCAGGTGCAGCACGGGTTAGATACAGAGTAAAGCTCCCTCTACACTGTCCCCATCAAACACTCCCAGGGCAGGTACAGCACGGGCTAGATACAGAGTAAAGCTTCCTTTACACTGTCCTGTCAAACAATCCCAGGGCAGATACAGCATGGGGTTAGATACAGAGTAAAGCTCCCTCTACACTGTCCCATCAAACACTCCCAGGGCAGGTACAGCACGGGTTAGATACAGAGTAAAGCTCACTCTACATTGTCCCATCAATCGCTGCCAGGGCAGGTACAGCATGGGTTAGATACAGAGTAAAGCTCCCTCTACACTGTCCCATCAAACACTCCCAGGGCAGGTACAGCACGGGTTAGATACAGAGTAAAGCTCCCTCTGCACTGTCCCATCAAACACTCCCAGGGCAGGTACAGCACGGGTTAGATACAGAGTAAAGCTGCCTCTACACTGTCCCATCAAACACTCCCCGGGCAGGTACAGCACAGGTTAGATACAGAGTAAAGCTCCTTCTTCACTATCCCATCAAACACTCCCAGGGCAGGTACAGCACGGGGTTAGATACAGAGTAAAGGACCCTCTACACTGTCCCATCAAACGCTCCCAGGGCAGGTACAGCACGGGTTAGATGCAGAGTAAAACTTCTTCTACACTGTCCCCTTCAAAAAAGTCCCAGGGCAGGTACAGCTCAGGTTATATACACAGTAATGTTCCCTCTGCACTGCCCATCACACACTCCCAGGGCAGGTACACCACGGGTTAGATACCGAGTAAAGCTCCCTCTACACTGTCCCATCAAACACTCCCAGGGCAGGTACAGGACGGGTTAGATACAGAGTAAAGCTCCCTCGACACTGTCCCATCAAACACTCCCAGGGCAGGTACAGCACGGGTTAGATACAGAGTAAAGCTCCCTCTGCACTGTCCCATCAAACACTCCCAGGGCAGGTGCAGCACGGGGTAGATACAGAGTAAAGCTCCCTCAACACTGTCCCATCAAACATTCCCAGGGCAGGTACAGCACGGGTTAGATACAGAGTAAAGCTCCCTCTACACTGTCCCCATCAAACACTCCCGGGGCAGGTACAGCACGGGTTAGATACAGAGTAAAGCTCCCTCTACACTGTCCCATCAAACACTCCCAGGGCAGGTACAGCACGGGTTAGATACAGAGTAAAGCTCCCTTTACACTGTCCTGTCAAACAATCCCAGGGCAGATGCAGCACGGGGTTAGATACAGAGTAAAGCTCCCTCTACACTGTCCCATCAAACACTCCCAGGGCAGGTACAGCACGGGTTAGATACAGAGTAAAGCTCCCTCTGCACTGTCCCATCAAGCACTCCCAGGGCAGGTACAGCACAGGTTAGATACAGAGTAAAGCTCCCTCTACACTGTCGCATCAAACACTCCCAGGGCAGGTACAGCACGGGTTAGATACAGAGTAAAGCTCACTCTACATTGTCCCATCAAACGCTGCCAGGGCAGGTACAGCATGGGTTAGATACAGAGTAAAGCTCCCTCTACACTGTCCCATCAAACACTCCCAGGGCAGGTACAGCACGGGTTAGATACAGAGAAAAGCTCCCTCTACACTGGCCCTTCAAACAATTCCAGGGCAGGGACAGCACAGGGTTAGAAACAGAGTAAAGTTCCCTCTACACTGTCCCATCAAGCACTCCCCGGGCAGGTACAGCACGGGTTAGATAAAGAGTAAAGCTCCCTCTGCACTGTCCCATCAAACACTCCCAGGTCAGGTACAGCATGGGTTAAGATACAGACTAAAGCTCCCTGTACACTGTCCCATCAAACACTCCCAGGGCAGGTAAAGCACGGGTTAGATACAGAGTAAAGCTCCCTCTACACTGTCCCATCATACACTCCCAGGGCAGGAAAAGCACGGGTTAGATACAGAGTAAAGCTCCCTGTACACTGTCCCATCAAACACTCCCCGGGCAGGTACAGCATGGGTTAGATACAGAGTAAAGCTCCTTCTACACTATCCCATCAAACACTCCCAGGGCAGGTACAGCACGGGTTAGATACAGAGTAAAGCTCCCTCTACACTATCCCATCAATCACTCCCAGGGCAGGTACAGCATGGGTTAGATACAGAGTAAAGCTCCCTCTACACTGTCCCCATCAAACACTCCCAGGGCAGGTACAGCACGGGGTTAGATACAGAGTAAAGCACCCTCTACACTGTCCCGTCAAATACTCCCAGGGCAGGTACAGCACGGGTTAGATACAGAGTAAAGCTCCCTCTACATTGTCACATCAAACATTCCCAGGGCAGGTACAGAACGGGTTAGATACAGCGTAACGCTCTCTCTATACTGTCCCATCAAACACTCCCAGGGCAGGTACAGCACGGGTTTGATACAGAGTAAAGCTCCCTCTACACTGTCCCATTAAACACTCCCAAGGCAGGGACAGCACAGGTTAAACACAGAGTAAAACTCCCTCTACACTGTCCCATCAAACATTTCCAGGGCAGGTAAAGCACGGGTTAGACAGAGTAAAGCTCCCTCTACACTGTCCCATCAAACACTCCCAGGGCAGGTACAGCACGGGTTAGATACAGAGTAAAGCTCCCTCGACACTGTCCCATCAAACACTCACCGGGCAGGTACAGCACGGGTTAGATACAGAGTAAAGCTCCCTCTGCACTGTCCCATCAAACACTCCCAGGGCAGGTACAGCACGGGGTAGATACAGAGTAAAGCTCCCTCAACACTGTCCCATCAAACACTCCCAGGGCAGGTACAGCACGGGTTAGATACAGAGTAAAGTTCCCTCTACACTGTCCCCATCAAACACTCCCAGGGCAGGTACAGCACGGGTTAGATACAGATTAAAGCTCCCTCTACACTGTCCCATCAAACACTCCCAGGGCAGGTACAGCACGGGTTAGATACAGAGTAAAGCTACCTCTACACTGTCCCATCAAACACTCCCAGGGCAGGTGCAGCACGGGTTAGATACAGAGTAAAGCTCCCTCTACACTGTCCCATCAAACCCTCCCAGGGCAGGTACAACACGGGTTAGATGCAGAGTAAAGCTCCCTTTACACTGTCCTGTCCAACAATCCCAGGGCAGGTACAGCACGGGGTTAGATACAGAGTAAAGCTCCCTCTACTTTGTCCCGTCAAACAATCCCAGGGCAGATACAGCACGGGGTTAGATACAGAGTAAAGCTCCCTCTACACTGTCCCATCAAACACTCCCAGGGCAGGTACAGCACGGGTTAGATACAGAGTAAAGCTCCCTCTGCACTGTCCCATCAAGCACTCCCAGGGCAGGTACAGCACAGGTTAGATGCAGAGTAAAGCTCCCTCTACACTGTCACATTACACACTCCCAGGGCAGGTACAGCACAGACTAGATACAGAGTAAAGCTCCATCTACTTTGTCCCATCAAACACTCCCAGGGCAGGTACAGCACGGGTTAGATACACAGTAAAGCTCCCTCTACACTGTCCCATCAAACACACCCAGGGCAGGTACAGCACGGGTTAGATACAGAGTAAAGCTCCCTTTACACTGTCCCATCAAACACTCCCAGGGCAGTTACAGCAAGGGTTATATACAGAGTAAAGCTCCCTCTGCACTGTCCCATCAAACACTCCCAGGGCAGGTACAGCACAGGTTAGATACAGAGTAAAGCTCCCTCTACACTGTCCCATCAAACACTCCCAGGGCAGGTACAGCACGGGTTAGATATAGAGTAAATCTCCTTCTACACTGTCCCATCAAACGCTCCCAGGGCAGGTACAGCACGTGTTAGATACAGAGTAAAGCTCCCTTTACACTGTCCTGTCAAACAATCCCAGGGCAGATACACCACGGGTTAGATACCGAGTAAAGCTCCCTCTACACTGTCCCATCAAACACTCCCAGGGCAGGTACAACACGGGTTAGATGCAGAGTAAAGCTCCCTTTACACTGTCCTGTCAAACAATCCCAGGGCAGGTACAGCACGGGGTTAGATACAGAGTAAAGCTCCCTCTACTTTGTCCAGTCAAACAATCCCAAAGCAGGTACAGCACGGGTTACATACAGAGTAAAGCTCCCTTTACACTGTCCTGTCAAACACTCCCAGGGCAGGTACAGCACGGGCTAGATACAGAGTAAAGCTCCCTTTACACTGTCCTGTCAAACAATCCCAGGGCAGATACAGCACGGGGTTAGATACAGAGTAAAGCTCCCTCTACACTGTCACATCAAACACACCCAGGGCAGGTACAGCACGGGTTAGATACAGAGTAAAGCTCCCTCTGCACTGTCCCATCAAGCACTCCCAGGGCAGATACAGCACATGTTAGATACAGAGTAAAGCTCCCTCTACACTGTCACATTACACACTCCCAGGGCAGGTACAGCACAGACTAGATACAGAGTAAAGCTCCATCTACTTTGTCCCATCAAACACTCCCAGGGCAGGTACAGCACGGGTTAGATACACAGTAAAGCTCCCTCTACACTGTCCCATCAATAACTCCCAGGGCAGGTACAGCACGGGTTAGATACAGAGTAAAGCTCCCTTTACACTGTCCCATCAAACACTCCCAGGGCAGGTACAGCAAGGGTTATATACAGAGTAAAGCTCCCTCTACACTGTCCCATCAAACACTCCCAGGGCAGGTACAGCACAGATTAGATACAGAGTAAAGCTCCGTCTACACTGTCCCATCAAACACTCCCAGGGCAGGTACAGCACGGGTTAGATACAGAGTAAAGCTCACTCTGCATTGTCCCATCAATCGCTGCCAGGGCAGGTACAGCATGGGTTAGATACAGAGTAAAGCTCCCTCTACACTGTCCCATCAAACACTCCCAGGGCAGGTACAGCACGGGTTAGATACAGAGTAAAGCTCCCTCTACACTGTCCCATCAAACAATCCCAGGGCAGGTACAGCACAGAGTTAGAAACAGAGTAAAGTTCCCTCTACACTGTCCCATCAAACACTCCCCGGGCAGGTACAGCACGGGTTAGATAAAGAGTAAAGCTCCCTCTACACTGTCCCATCAAACACTCCCAGGTCAGGTACAGCATGGGTTAGATACAGAGTAAAGCTCCCTCTACAGTGTCCCATCAAATACTCTCAGGGCAGGTACAGCACGGGTTAGATACAGAGTAAAGCTCCCTTTACACTGTCCCTGTCAAACACTCCCAGGGCAGGTACAGCACGGGCTAGATACAGAGTAAAGCTCCCTTTACACTGTCCTGTCAAACAATCCCAGGGCAGATACAGCACGGGGTTAGATACAGAGTAAAGCTCCCTCTACACTGTCCCATCAAACACACCCAGGGCAGGTACAGCACGGGTTAGATACAGAGTAAAGCTCACTCTGCATTGTCCCATCAATCGCTGCCAGGGCAGGTACAGCATGGGTTAGATACAGAGTAAAGCTCCCTCTACACTGCCCCATCAAACACTCCCAGGGCAGGTACAGCACGGGTTAGATACAGAGTAAAGCTCCCTCTACACTGTCCCATCAAACAATCCCAGGGCAGGTACAGCACAGAGTTAGAAACAGAGTAAAGTTCCCTCTACACTGTCCCATCAAACACTCCCCCGGGCAGGTACAGCACGGGTTAGATAAAGAGTAAAGTTCCCTCTACACTGTCCCATCAAACACTCCCAGGTCAGGTACAGCATGGGTTAGATACAGAGTAAAGCTCCCACTACACTGCCCCATCAAACCCTCCCATGGCAGGTACAGCACGGGTTAGATACAGAGTAAAGCTCCCTCTGCACTGTCCCATCAAACACTCCCCGGGGCAGGTACAGCACAGGTTAGATACAGAGTAAAGCTCCTTCTACACTATCCCATCAAACACTCCCAGGGCAGGTACAGCACGGGTTAGATACAGAGTAAAGCTCCCTCGACACTATCCCATCAATCACTCCCAGGGCAGGTACAGCACGGGTTAGATGCAGAGTAAAGCTCCCTCTACACTGTCCCCATGAAACACTCCCAGGGCAGGTACAGCACGCGGTTAGATACAGAGTAAAGCACCCTCTACACTGTCCCATCAAACGCTCCCAGGGCAGGTACAGCACGGGTTAGATGCAGAGTAAAACTTCTTCTACCCTGTCCCCTTCAAAAAGTCCCAGGGCAGGTACAGCTCAGGTTATATACACAGTAATGTTCCCTCTGCACTGCCCATCACACACTCCCAGGGCAGGTACACCACGGGTTAGATACCGAGTAAAGCTCCCTCTACACTGTCCCATCAAACACTCCCAGGGCAGGTACAGAACGGGTTAGATACAGAGTAAAGCTCCCTCGACACTGTCCCATCAAACACTCCCAGGGCAGGTTCAGCACGGGTTAGATACAGAGTAAAGCTCCCTCTGCACTGTCCCATCAAACACTCCCAGGGCAGGTACAGCACAGGGTAGATACAGAGTATAGCTCCCCCAACACTGTCCCATCAAACATTCCCAGGGCAGGTACAGCACGGGTTAGATACAGAGTAAAGCCCCCTCTACACTGTCCCCATCAAACACTCCCAGGGCAGGTACAGCACGTGTTACATACAGAGTAAAGCTCCCTCTACACTGTCCCATCAAACACTCCCAGGGCAGGTACAGCACGGGTTAGATACAGAGTAAAACTCCCTCTGCACTGTCCCATCAAGCACTCCCAGGGCAGGTACAGCACGGGTTAGATACAGAGCAAAGCTCCCTCTGCACTGTCCCATCAAGCACTCCCAGGGCAGGTACAGCACAGGTTAGATCCAGAGTAAAGCTCCCTCTACACTGTCGCATCAAACACTCCCAGGGCAGGTACAGCACGGGTTAGATACAGAGTAAAGCTCACTCTACATTGTCCCATCAAACGCTGCCAGGGCAGGTACAGCATGGGTTAGATACAGAGTAAAGCTCCCTCTACACTGTCCCATCAAACACTCCCAGGGCAGGTACAGCACGGGTTAGATACTGAGAAAAGCTCCCTCTGCACTGGCCCTTCAAACAATTCCAGGGCAGGTACAGCACAGGGTTAGAAACAGAGTAAAGTTCCCTCTGCACTGTCCCATCAAGCACTCCCCGGGCAGGTACAGCACGGGTTAGATAAAGAGTAAAGCTCCCTCTACACTGTCCCATCAAACACTCCCAGGTCAGGTACAGCATGGGTTAAGATACAGAGTAAATCTCCCTCTACAGTGTCCCATCAAACACTCTCAGGGCAGGTACAGCACAGGTTAGATACAGAGTAAAGCTCCCACTACACTGCCCCATCAAACCCTCCCATGGCAGGTACAGCACGGGTTAGATACAGAGTAAAGCTCCCTCTACACTGTCCCATCAAACACTCCCCGGGCAGGTACAGCACGGGTTAGATACAGAGTAAAGCGCCCTCTACACTGCCCCATCAAACCCTCCCATGGCAGGTACAGCACGGGTTAGATACAGAGTAAAGCTCCCTCTACACTGTCCCATCAAACACTCCTCGGGCAGGTACAGCACGGGTTAGATACAGAGTAAAGCTCCCACTACACTGCCCCATCAAACCCTCCCATGGCAGGTACAGCACGGGTTAGATACAGAGTAAAGCTCCCTCTACACTGTCCCATCAAACACTCCCCGGGCAGGTACAGCACAGGTTAGATACAGAGTAAAGCTCCTTCTACACTGTCCCATCAAACACGCCCAGGGCAGGGACAGCACGGGTTAGATACAGAGTAAAGCTCCCACTACACTGCCCCATCAAACCCTCCCATGGCAGGTACAGCACGGGTTAGATACAGAGTAAAGCTCCCTCTGCACTATCCCATCAAACACTCCCAGGGCAGGTACAGCACGGGTTAGATACAGAGTAAAGCTACCTCGACACTATCCCATCAATCACTCCCAGGGCAGGTACAGCACGGGGTTAGATACAGAGTAAAGCACCCTCTACACTGTCCCGTCAAATACTCCCAGGGCAGGTACAGCACGGGTTAGATACAGAGTAAAGCTCCCTCTACATTGTCCCATCAAACATTCCCAGGGCAGGTACAGAACGGGTTAGATACAGCGTAACGCTCTCTCTATACTGTCCCATCAAACACTCCCAGGGCAGGTACAGCACGGGTTAGATACAGAGTAAAGCTCCCTCTACACTGTCCCATTAAACACTCCCAAGGCAGGGACAGCACAGGTTAAACACAGAGTAAAACTCCCTCTACACTGTCCCATCAAACATTTCCAGGGCAGGTAAAGCACGGGTTAGACAGAGTAAAGCTCCCTCTACACTGTCCCATCAAACACTCCCAGGGCAGGTACAGCACGGGTTAGATACAGAGTAAAGCTCCCTCTGCACTGTCCCATCAAACACTCCCAGGGCAGGTACAGCACGGGGTAGATACAGAGTAAAGCTCCCTCAACACTGTCCCATCAAACACCCCCAGGGCAGGTACAGCACGGGTTAGATACAGAGTAAAGCTCCCTCTGCACTGTCCCCATCAAACACTCCCAGGGCAGGTACAGCACGGGTTAGATACAGAGGAAAGCTCCCTCTACACTGTCCCATCAAACACTCCCAGGGCAGGTGCAGCACGGGTTAGATACAGAGTAAAGCTCCCTCTACACTGTCCTATCAAACCCTCCCAGGGCAGGTGCAGCACGGGTTATATACAGAGTAAAGCTCCCTCTGCACTGTCCCATCAAACACTCCCAGGGCAGGTACAACACGGGTTAGATGCAGAGTAAAGCTCCCTTTACACTGTCATGTCCAACAATCCCAGGGCAGGTACAGCACGGGGTTAGATACAGAGTAAAGCTCCCTCTACTTTGTCCCGTCAAACAATCCCAGGGCAGATACAGCACGGGGTTAGATACAGAGTAAAGCTCCCTCTACACTGTCCCATCAAACACTCCCAGGGCAGGTACAGCACGGGTTAGATACAGAGTAAAGCTCCCTCTGCACTGTCCCATCAAGCACTCCCAGGGCAGGTACAGCACAGGTTAGATACAGAGTAAAGCTCCCTCTGCACTGTCCCATCAAACACTCCCAGGGCAGGTACAGCACGGGTTAGATACAGAGTAAAGCTCCCTCTACACTGTCACATTACACACTCCCAGGGCAGGTACAGCACAGACTAGATACAGAGTAAAGCTCCATCTACTTTGTCCCATCAAACACTCCCAGGGCAGGTACAGCACGGGTTAGATACACAGTAAAGCTCCCTCTACACTGTCCCATCAAACACACCCGGGGCAGGTACAGCACGGGTTAGATACAGAGTAAAGCTCCCTTTACACTGTCCCATCAAACGCTCCCAGGGCAGGTACAGCAAGGGTTATATACAGAGTAAAGCTCCCTCTACACTGTCCCATCAAACACTCCCAGGGCAGGTACAGCACAG
Source organism: Somniosus microcephalus (assembly GCF_052327205.1). Taxonomy (NCBI): domain Eukaryota; kingdom Metazoa; phylum Chordata; class Chondrichthyes; order Squaliformes; family Somniosidae; genus Somniosus; species Somniosus microcephalus. Next base: position 80,192,520 of record NW_028225180.1, read on the forward strand.
GTTAGATACAGAGTAAAGCTCCCTCTACACTGTCCCATCAAACACTCCCAGGGCAGGTACAGCACGGGTTAGATACAGAGTAAAGCTCCCTCTACACTGTCCCATCAAACACTCCCAGGGCAGGTACAGCACGGGTTAGATACAGAGAAAAGCTCCCTCTACACTGGCCCTTCAAACACTCCCAGGGCAGGTACAGCACGGGGTTAGATACAGAGTAAAGCACCCTCTACACTGTCCCGTCAAATACTCCCAGGGCAGGTACAGCACGGGTTAGATACAGCGTAACGCTCTCTCTATACTGTCCCATCAAACACTCTCAGGGCAGGTACAGCACGGGTTAGATACAGGGTAAAGCTCCCTCTACACTGTCCCGTCAAACACCCCCAGGGCAGGTACAGCACGGGTTAGATACAGAGTAAAGCTCCCTCTACACTGTCCCATCAAACACTCCCAGGGCAGGTGCAGCACGGGTTAGATACAGAGTAAAGCTCCCTCTACACTGTCCCATCAAACACTCCCAGGGCAGGTGCAGCACGGGTTAGATACAGAGTAATGCTCCCTCTGCACTGTCCCATCAAACACTCCCAGTGCAGGTACAACACGGGTTAGATGCAGAGTAAAGCTCCCTTTACACTGTCCTGCCCAACAATCCCAGGGCAGGTACAGCACCGGGTTAGATACAGAGTAAAGCTCCCTCTACTTTGTCCCGTCAAACAATCCCAGGGCAGATACACCACGGGTTAGATACCGAGTAAAGCTCCCTCTACACTGTCCCATTAAACACTCCCAAGGCAGGGACAGCACAGGTTAAACACAGAGTAAAGCTCCCTCTGCACTGTCCCATCAAACATTTCCAGGGCAGGTAAAGCACGGGTTAGACAGAGTAAAGCTCCCTCGACACTGTCCCATCAAACACTCCCAGGGCAGGTACAGCACGGGTTAGATACAGAGTAAAGAGCCCTCTGCACTGTCCCATCAAACACTCCCAGGGCAGGTACAGCACGGGGTAGATACAGAGTAAAGCTCCCTCAACACTGTCCGATCAAACACTCCCAGGGCAGGTACAGCACGGGTTAGATACAGAGTAAAGCTCCCTCTACACTGTCCCATCAAACACTCCCAGGGCAGGTACAGCACGGGTTAGATACAGAGTAAAGCTCCCTCTACACTGTCCCATCAAACACTCCCAGGGCAGGTACAGCACGGGTTAGATGCAGAGTAAAGCTCCCTTTACACTGTCCTGTCAAACAATCCCAGGGCAGGTACAGCACGGGGTTAGATACAGAGTAAAGCTCCCTCTACTTTGTCCCGTCAAACAATCCCAGGGCAGGTACAGCACGGGTTAGATGCAGAGTAAAGCTCCCTTTACACTGTCCTGTCAAACAATCCCAGGGCAGGTACAGCACGGGGTTAGATACAGAGTAAAGCTCCCTCTACTTTGTCCCGTCAAACAATCCCAGGGCAGGTACAGCACGGGTTAGATACAGAGTAAAGCTCCCTCTGCACTGTCCCATCAATCACTCCCAGGGCAGGTACAGCACAGGTTAGATACAGAGTAAAGCTCCCTCTACACTGTCACATTACACACTCCCAGGGCAGGTACAGCACAGACTAGATACAGAGTAAAGCTCCATCTACTTTGTCCCATCAAACACTCCCAGGGCAGGTACAGCACGGGTTAGATACAGAGTAAAGCTCCCTTTACACTGTCCCATCAAACACTCCCAGGGCAGGCACAGCGAGAGTTATATACAGAGTAAAGCTCCCTCTACACTGTCCCATCAAACACTCCCAGGGCAGGTACAGCACAGGTTAGATACAGAGTAAAGCTCCCTCTACACTGTCCCATCAAACACTCCCAGGGCAGGTACAGCACGGGTTAGATACAGAGTAAAGCTCACTCTACATTGTCCCATCAATCGCTGCCAGGGCAGGTACAGCATGGGTTAGATACAGAGTAAAGCTCCCTCTACACTGTCCCATCAAACACTCCCAGGGCAGGCACAGCACGGGTTAGATACAGAGAAAAGCTCCCTCTACACTGGCCCTTCAAACACCCCCAGGGCAGGTACAGCACGGGTTAGATACAGAGTAAAGCTCCCTCTACACTGTCCCATTAAACACTCCCAAGGCAGGGACAGCACAGGTTAAACACAGAGTAAAACTCCCTCTACACTGTCCCATCAAACATTTCCAGGGCTGGTAAATCACGGGTTAGACAGAGTAAAGCTCCCTCTACACTGTCCCATCAAACGCTCCCAGGGCAGGTACAGCACGGGTTAGATACAGAGTAAAGCTACCTCTACACTGTCCCATCAAACACTGCCAGGGCAGGTACAGCACAGGTTAGATACAGAGTAAAGCTCCCTCTACACTGTCCCATCAAACATTCCCAGGACAGGTACAGCACGGGTTAGATGCAGAGTAAAGCTCCCTGTACACTGTCCCATCAAACACACCCAGGGCAGGTACAGCACGGGTTAGATACAGAGTAAAGCTCCCTCTACACTGTCCCATCAAACACTCCCAGGGCAGGTACAGCACGGGGTTAGATACAGAGTAAAGCTCCCTCTACACTGTCCCATCAAACACTCCCAGGGCAGGTACAGCACGGGTTAGATACAGAGTAAAGCTCCCTCTACACTGTCCCCATCAAACACTCCCAGGGCCGGTACAGCACGGGTTAGATACAGAGTAAAGCTCCCTCCACACTGTCCCATCAAACACTCCCAGGGCAGGTGCAGCACGGGTTAGATACAGAGTAAAGCTCCCTCTACACTGTCCCGTCAAACACTCCCAGGGCAGGTACAGCACGGGTTAGATATAGAGTAAAGCTCCCTGTACACTGTCCCATCAAACACTCCCAGGGCAGGTACACCACGGGTTAGATACAGAGTAAAGCTCCCTCTACACTGTCACATCAAAAACTCCAAGGGCAGGTACAGCACGGGGTTAGATACAGAGTAAAGCTCCCTCTGCACTGTCCCATCAAACACTCCCAGGGCAGGTACAGCACGGGTTAGATACAGAGTAAAGCTCCCTCTACACTGTCCTGTCAAACAATTCCAGGGCAGGTACAGCACGGGTTAGATACAGAGTAAAACTGAGAGCGATAGATTTTTTTGGCGGTTTGAAGGGATAGGGAACAAAGGCAGGTAAATGCAATTGAGGCAGAGATCAGCCATGATCTCACTGAACAGTGGAACAGACTCATGGGGCTGAATGGGCCTCCTCCTGTTCCTGTGTAACAGGCCCATGGGGCTGAATGACCTCCTCCTGTTCCTGTGTAACAGGCCCGAGGGTCTGAATGGCCTCCTCCTGTTCTTGTGTAACAGTCCCGAGGGGCTGAATGGGCCTCCTCCTGTTCTTGTGTAACAGTCCCGAGGGGCTGAATGGGCCTCCTCCTGTTTCTGGTTAACAGGCTCGAGGGGCTGAATGGGCCTCCTCCTGTTCCTGTGTAAGAGGCCCGAAGGGGCTGAATGGGCTCCTCTTGTTCCTGTGTAACAGGCCCGAGGGGCTGAATGGGCTCCTCCTGTCCCTGTGTAACAGGCCCGAGGGGCTGAATGGCCTCCTCCTGTTCCTGTGTAACAGGCTCGAGGGGCTGAATGGCCTCCTCCTGTTCCTCTGTAACAAGCCTGAGGGGCTGAATGGCCTCCTCCTGTTCCTGTGTAACAGGCCCGAGGGTCTGAATGGGCCTCCCTCTGCTCCTGCGTAACAGGCCCGAGGGGCTGAATGGGCCTCCTCCTGTTCCTGTGTAACAGGCCCTAGGGGCTGAATGGGCCTCCTCCTGTTCCTGTGTAACAGGCCCGAGGGGCTGAATGGGCTCCTCCTGTTCCTGTGTAACAGACTCGAGGGGGCTGAATGGCCTTCTCCTGTTCCTGTGTAACAGGCCCGAGGGGCTGAATGGGCTCCTCCTTTTCCTGTGTAACAGACTCGAGGGGGCTGAATGGCCTCCTCCTGTTCCCGTGTAACAGGCCCGAGGGGCTGAATAGCCTCCTCCTGTTCCAATGTAACAGGCTCGAGGGGCTGAATGGCCTCCTTCTGTTCCTGTGTAACAGGCTCGAGGGGCTGAATGGCCTCCTCCTGTTCCTGTGTAACAGGCCCGAGGGGCTGAATGGCCTCCTCCTGTTCCTGTGTAACAGACTCGAGGGGGCTGAACGGCCTCCTCCTGTTCCTGTGTAACAGGCCCGAGGGCCTGAATGGGGCTCCTCCTGTTCCTGTGTAACAGGCCCGAGGGGCTGAATGGCCTCCTCCTGTTCCTGTGTAACAGGCCCGAGGGGCTGAATGGGCCTCCTTCTGTTCCTGCGTAACAGGCCCGAGGGGCTGAATGGGCCTCCTCCAGTTCCTGTGTAACAGGCCCGAGGGGCTGAATGGGCCTCCTCCTGTTCCTGTGTAAGAGGCCCGAGGGGGCTGAATGGGCCTCCTCCTGTTCCTGTGTAACAGGCCCGAGGGGCTGAATAGCCTCCTCCTGTTCCAATGTAACAGGCTCGAGGGGCTGAATGGCCTCCTTCTGTTCCTGTGTAACAGGCTCGAGGGGCTGAATGGCCTCCTCCTGTTCCTGTGTAACAGGCCCGAGGGGCTGAATGGCCTCCTCCTGTTCCTGTGTAACAGACTCGAGGGGGCTGAACGGCCTCCTCCTGTTCCTGTGTAACAGGCCCGAGGGCCTGAATGGGGCTCCTCCTGTTCCTGTGTAACAGGCCCGAGGGGCTGAATGGCCTCCTCCTGTTCCTGTGTAACAGGCCCGAGGGGCTGAATGGGCCTCCTTCTGTTCCTGTGTAACAGGCCCGAGGGGCTGAATGGCCTCCTCCTGTTCCTGTGTAACAGGCCCGAGGGGCTGAATGGGCCTCCTCCAGTTCCTGTGTAACAGGCCCGAGGGGCTGAATGGGCCTCCTCCTGTTCCTGTGTAAGAGGCTCGAGGGGCTGAATGGGCCTCCTCCTGTTCTTGTGTAACAGGCTCGAGGGACTGAATGGCCTCCTCCTGTTCCTGTGTAACAGGCTCGAAGGGGCTGAATGGCCTCCTCCTGTTCCTGTGTAACAGGCCCGAGGGGCTGAATGATCCTGTTGTATCTATGCTTTAATGCGTTCAATCAAGCATGTAGATACGTCGAATTAAATCAGAGTCAGGCAGACAGGCTTATAACTACGATGTTCACTTTATTGGTAAAATGGCTGACTGCTGCTTTCCCGGGGAGTTCCCATAATGCAATGCACATGACATTACCATATTGACTGGTGTCAAATTCGCAATCAATACACGACATCCCCCTTTTCCTTGGAAACAAACTTGCAATTTACAAACAGTTGCTTACAATAACACTGCATAACTTATTTGGTTTATAAACTTTTTACAAACTTGTGTCTTACCACACAACTAAATAATTCCCAGGTTTAAACATTTAACATCACCCATGCAGTTCTCGCACAGTTTATGTTGTGACATAATCAGACAATCTTTGGGGTTTTCTTCTAACCCTTTGAGGTCTGGCTGTATTGGGTATGTCTGACATGTTGGTGTCAGTGGGTATTGCCGGTGTCACAGTGGTATGTGTGTCAGGGTCCACTATACTGTCCTCAGTCCCTTGTGTTTCCTCCTGCTCATGGAGTGTCTCCTTTGGTCCATTGGTTCTGTATTTCTTCACAAACGTAGTGTTTCTCGAGTAGCATGCTCTGTCTGGAGATTCTACTACTACTTGACTCCCTGTTTTACTCAAAACTTTGTGCAGTGTGGCATTAAAAGGAGTGGTGAACTTGTCCACTTTGTCCTGCCGTACCAGCACCATGTCGCCAACTTCCACCTCTGAGTATTGTGTTCTCCGCTGTTCATCTGCGTACAGTTTGGACTTGCCTTTTTGTTCTGCGTCCCGGTCACGTACTTCCATGTCTGCGCGCGACTCTGTGATGTCTGGCAGCTTTCCTCTCATTTTCCGTTTAAAGAGCAGCTCTGCCGGGCTCTTTCCTGTCGTGGCATGGTCAATGCTCCTGTACACAGTCACATATTTTCTAAGTTCACGTTTCCAATCTAGTCCTTCTGACTGAGCAATTCTGATTCTCTTCATCAGCGATGCATTCTGGCGCTCGACTTCTCCGTTAGCCTGAACCCATTTTGCTGTCACTTTCAGGTGTTTGAGCCCGTTGTTTTCACAGTATTCTTTGAATAATTCAGATCTGAATTGGGGACCATTATCAGATTTGCAGGTGATTGGCAAACCATGACGGCTGAAGATTGACTCTAAACTATCAATAACCTTCTCTGTTGTTGTGGAGGTCATGATGTTGTATTCATAGTAGCGACTATAATAATCAACTACCACAAGAATGGAGTGGTTGGATGGCAAGGGTCCCAGTAAGTCTATAGCTACATCCTGCCAGGGGCCCTCCGGTAATGGTGTTGGTCTCAACGGTTCAGGTGGGTCGGGTCTGGCTACTATCTGACAGCCGTGGCACGCTTTACAGTGTTTTTCAGCTGCCTTGTTCATGCCAGGCCACCAAAGCTTGGTTCTGAGATGTTGCTTTGTTCCAACTATTCCCAAGTGTCCTTCATGTGCTAACACCAGGGCTCGTGCATGTAACACTGTGGGTAGCACGATGCGTGTTCCCCGAAGAACTAGGTACCCCACTACGCACAGCTCGTTTGCAATTGCTGCATAAGCTTTACAGTTCTCAAAATGTCCGTTTGTGATTGCCTTCCGTACCTCAATCAGCTCTGGGTCGGTAGCAGAGGCTTCCTCCACCTCTCTAGTAGTGAGTGCTTTTGGTGTCGCACTCACAGCTACAAATCTCACGTATTCATCTGAGCCATGAGAATGTCTCTCCTGTTTTGCTGTCTCCCCCAGCAATCGTGACAGTGGGTCTGCAATGTTTTGCTTGCCTGGAATGTGTATCACCTTGAAATCGTACGGCTGTAATCTAAGTACCCATCTCTCTATACGGACACAGGGTTTAGAGTGTGGGCTGTATATCACTTGTAATGGCTTATGGTCAGTTACCAAGTTAAATTTTCGGCCATACACATATGGATGCAGCCTCTCACAAGCCCATACAAGAGCTAAGGCCTCTCTCTCTGTTTGAGAGTATTTCCTCTCTCAGTCTGTTAAACTACGACTTACATAGCATATTGGCACCTCTTGTCCCTATTGGTACTGCACCTAAACCTACAGGACTGGCATCTGCTATCACCTTGGTTGGTGCGTCCTTATCAAAATATGCTAAAGTGCCGGCTCTGGCCAACTCTTCCTTGAGTGCACTGAATGACTGTCTCTGTTGTGATCCAAATTTAAATGGTGTGTCTTTTCTCGTCAGGCGTCGCAGTGGCTCCGTTAGCATTGCAAACTGTGGGATTAATCTGCTACTGTAACCCAACGAGTCCCAAGAAACTCCTCACCTCTGTAGCATTCTCTGGTTCCCGAACTTCTGCCACCGCTCGCACTCTCTCTGCTGTTGGTCCGATGCCCTTTTCAGACAACAGGATTCCCATGAAAATCAATCGGTCCATGTTGAATTGGCACTTCTCTGAGTTTAGTGTCAGTCCACTTTCCATTAGTTTGGTCATGACAGCGTGCAGGCGTCTGTCGTGCGTTTCCTGGTCGTGTGCATGCACGATAATGTCGTCTGAGATGTTTTCAACACCCTCTATTCCAGCTAAGGCATTAGCTATCTCGTGCTGATATTGCTCACTAGCTAAAGATACACCGAATATCAACCTCTTGTACCTGTATACTCCGTTATGTACTGCAAACGTTGTGATTTCTCGTGACTCGGGTCAGTTCTAGCTGGTGATAGCCCCATTTCAGGTCTAGCTTACTAAACACCGTCGAGCCGTTCATACCTTGGAGTATCTCATCAACGGTGGGGATTGGATATCGTTCCCTCACTATTGCCTGGTTTGCTCGTCTCATGTCTAGGCATAACCTTACATCCTTATCCGCTTTTGGTACAATAACCACAGGATTTACCCATGGGGTGGGACCAGTTACAGGTTCGATAATGTCCATGTCCCTCAATTGTTTTATTTTGGCCTCTACTGCCCCCCTTAAGTTGAATGGTATACACCTGAGTGGCTGGGCCACAGGCTTCACTTGTGGGTCGATATACAAACTGATCTGTTTTGTGTTCAGCCTTCCTACTCCCTGGAACACCTTTGGATACCGCTGTTCTAGTAGCTGTCTTACATCTACCACAGCTGAGACATCTGCGCCTATTTTTAAAACTCCCAGTTTCATGGCTGTCTCCCTTCCTAGCAACGGCTCTCCATGGCCTTTAACCGCAATGAACTCCGCCTGCTCAGTTCTCTTACCTATTGTAATCCCACATGTGAATACACCTTTAACTGACAGTGGTCGGCTAGAAGCATAAGAGAATAACTTTCTCTCTGTCTTAGGGACATGTGACTGACACTTAATGTGTTCTGACTTTAATCCTTCCCATGTATTCTCATCTATCACATTACTAGTTGCACCCGAATCAATTAACATTCTCAGGTTTACTCCCCCCACACAAAAGGTAAGTCTCTCTGTCACGTTATTTCCAGTAACAGCAAATGCAAAGTCATTTTGTTCCTCTACATTGTTCACACTGTGTTTCTTTGTACCCTTTGTGCGGCATACTTTGGAGAAGTGATCCTTTCCCTTGCACTTATGACACATTTGTCCGCGTGCTGGGCATTTCGGATCTCTGCCCATGTGGTCTGTGTGTCCACATCTGTAACATTTCCTTTCGTTCCTATCGCCATTTCCCTTTGGTTTCTCTGTCGAGCTTTTCGCATAATACCCTCTTCTCTGTGTAACACGACGAACAGTATCTGTCTCTGCCTTCCCTGTACATGACATGGCTGACATCTGCTCCTCGACGTTTTCACATTGTGAGGCCAATTGTAACGTGCGGGCGAGCGTTAGACCTTGCCCTTCCTCTAGCAGTTTCCTCCGCACATAGGCTGACGTGCACCTACTCAGGATAGCGTCTCTTATTTGATTATCCGCATCCCCCCCCAAAAGCACAGTCCTTAGCAGCCTGCCGCAAGCGAGTAGCAAATTGTTGCACAGTCTCACCTGTCTTCTGGGACAATTTATGAAAAGTCTGTCTAGCAAATGCTGCGTTGACCTGGGGCACGAAGTAGTGATTCAAAGCACTAACCGCCGCCGTGTAGTCTGCTGGCTCTCCTGTGTCTGGTAGAGTCGAAAAGATATCCTGGACATCTGGTCCTGCTAGGTGTAGAAGTAGAGCTCTTCTCCTCTGCTTCGTGGCCGCTGTAGAGGTATCGTCGATAATGAGTCCTTTGCCGTCGGCATAGAGCTCAAAAGACGTTAACCACCTCGTCCATCTTGGACCCAACGTGGCTGGCTCGGCGAAGCATGCAAAATTTTGAATGCCGGTCTTCTCCATCCTAGCTAACTAAAACTTGGGCAACTACCTATTTAAAATGATTCCTGTTCGTTATCCTCGTCGCCAATGTTGTATCTATGCTTTAATGCGTTCAATCAAGCATGTAGATACGTCGAATTAAATCAGAGTCAGGCAGACAGGCTTCTAACTGTGATCTTTAC
>NW_028225180.1:80202558-80250058 GCF_052327205.1 Somniosus microcephalus
AAACTTGGTGCTGGGTCTATATAAAGTACAGAGCGCACGGCCCGGACTGGGACACAGTCGGACTGATGAAAGGCCGTGTCAAAGGTCACACCTGCGAACTGTTTCCATTACAACAAGAGTGTGACACGGACTGGGTGGCCACACATGTCCTGTCACTCAAGCAAGACAACACGACCTCCACTCCACCAACTCCCTTCGCCATTAGGAGCTCACTTTTGCCTCTTCTCCCCCCCCACTCTCTTGATCCCAATATGGATCGCGCAATTCACCCTGCCGGACTGCAATTCGCCACGCGGTCGAATAGGTCAGCGGCACGGGCCGTTCGAGGCTCGCAGGCGAAGAACGAGGGAGGTAAAGGATTGGTGGGGTGGGGGCCACGGAAACCGTACAGTCGCACAATTGGTAACCCCCCCCTTAACCGTGGGTTCGAGCCCCGCTTCAGAGACTTGGGCACAAAAATCGAGGCTGACACTCCCAATGCAGTACTGAGGGAGCGCCGCACTGTCGGAGGGGCAGCACTGAGGGAGCGCCGCACTGTCGGAGGGGCAGTACTGAGGGAACGCCGCACTGTCGGAGGGGCAGTACTGAGGGAGCGCCGCACTGTCGGAGGGGCAGTACTGAGGGAGCGCCGCACTGTCGGAGGGACGGTACTGAGGGAGCGCCGCACTGTCGGAGGGGCGGTACTGAGGGAGCGCTGCACTGTCGGAGGGGCAGTACTGAGGGAGCGCCGCACTGTCGGAGGGGCAGTACTGAGGGAGCGCCACACTGTCGGAGGGGCAGTACTGAGGGGGCGCCGCACTGTCGGAGGGTCAGTACTGAGGGAGCGCCGCACTGTCGGAGGGGCAGTACTGAGGGAGCGCCGCACTGTCGGAGGGGCAGTACTGAGGGAGCGCCACACTGTCGGAGGGGCAGTACTGAGGGAGCGCCGCACTGTCGGAGGGGCAGTACTGAGGGAGCGCCGCACTGTCGGAGGGGCGGTACTGAGGGAGCGCCGCACTGTCGGAGGGGCGGTACTGAGGGAACGCCGCACTGTCGGAGGGGCGGTACTGAGGGAGCGCCGCACTGTCGGAGGGGCAGTACTGAGGGAACGCCGCACTGTCGGAGGGGCAGTACTGAGGGAGCGCCGCACTGTCGGAGGGGCAGTACTGAGGGAGTGCTGCACTGTCGGAGGGGCCGTCTTTCGGTTGAGACGTTAAACCGAGGCCCCATCTGCTCTCTCAGGTGGATGTAAAACACCCCATGATACTACTTCAAAGAAGAGCAGGGGGCATTCCCCCTCCAGGTGTCCTGGGGCCAATATTTATCCCTCAACCAACACCTAAAAACAGTGCTGTTTGTGGGAGCTTGCTGTGCGCAAATTGGCTGCCGCTTTTCCCACATTACAACAGTGACTACACTTCAAAAAGTGCTTCATTGGCTGTGAAGCGCTTTGCGACGTCCTGAGGTGGTGAAAGGCGCTGGAGAAATGCAAGTCTTTCTTTCTTTCCTCTAACACTGCTGGGCTGCAATCCCCCACTCGGTCGAATAGCCCGCCGGCACTGTCCAGTCGAGGTTCGCGGGAGGTAAAGGCGTAGGGAAGGGGCCACGGAGCCCCCACAGCGAGGAAATCAGAAGAGGACAGGGGAGAAAAAAACGAATGAAGAGAGGTGCCCGCTGAGGTTCCAGCTCGATCTCGGGGGGCGCGGGGGCAGAGGGGCAGCCTGCGCCCTAAAACACGAGGAGCCAAAGCGAGGGCGGGGGGCGGGGGTGTTCCGATCGAGGGGAACCGGTTCCACCGTGTAATATAGAGCAGGAGAGCCCGAGACAGGGGCAACCGACACATACCGTCCGCCTAACTAAACGGCAATCTTGTGCTCACCTGCTGTGCGCTGGGAGGGGGGACGGGCTCCGTCTCCCGTACGGGCGAGGCCTCACCGGGGCGAGCGACGGAGGCAGTCTGGAACTCACCCGGTTGCACAGAGCTCGAAGCCCTTTCCGATCTCGCCGGCGGCTGCTGGTCCCGGAGGTCCGTGCCCGGAGCGGGCTTCGTGTCTCCGCTGCGGGCAAAGAAAGAGGTCGCCTGCGCAACTGTCTGACCGAGCGGAGCTCACTGGGGCTCGCTGACAGAGAGCATCAGCTGGACAGGGTAACTGGATCTTGAGAGAGAGAGAGAGAGAGAGAGGGAGCAGAGGAGAGGCACGGACTTTGATCGCTGGCCAGAGTGTAAGAACAGGAAGCCTCTCAATTCCCTCACGAGATTAGCCACAAAGCTTTCCAAAATGGATTAACTCTTTCCTGCTTCGCTCGATGCGCTGCTGACAGCCCAGGAGGAGGCCATTCAGCCCATCGTGCCTGTGCCGGCTCTTTGAAAGATCTCTCCAATTAGTCCCACTCCCCCCTGCTCTTTCCCAATAGCTCTGCAAATTTCTCCTTTTCAAGTATTTATCCAATTCCCTTTAAAAAAAAATGTTTTTGTATTATTCATTGATGGGATGTGGGCGTCGCTGGCTAGGCCTGCATTTAGTGCCCATCCCTAATTGCCCTTGAGAAGATGGTGGTGAGCCGCCTTCTTGAACCGCTGCAGTCCATATGGTGTAGGTACACCCACAATGCTGTTAGGAAGGGAGTTCCAGGATTTTGGCCCAGCGACAGTGAAGGAACGGTGTGTGGCTTGGAGGGGAACTTGTAGGTGGTGATGTTCCCATGCGTCTGCTGCCCTTGTCCTTCTAAGTGGTAGAGGTCGCGGGATTGGAAGGTGCTGTTGAAGGAGCTTTGGCAAGTTGCTGCAGTGCACCTTGTAGATGGTCCACACTGCAGCCACGGTGCGCCGGTGGTGGAGGGAGTGAATGTTGAAGGTGGTGGATGGGGTGCCAATCAAGCGGGCTGCTTTATCCTGAATGGTGTCGAGATTCTTGAGTGTTGTTGGGAGCTGCACTCATCCAGGCAAGTGGAGAGTATTCCATCACACTCCTGACTTGTGCCTTGTAGATGGTGGAAAGGCTTTGGGGAGTCAGGAGGTGAGACACTCGCCGCAGAATTCCCAGCCTCTGGCCTGCTCTTGTAGCCACAGTATTTATATAGCTGGTCCAGTTCAGTTTCTGATCAATGGTAACCCCCAGGATGTTGATAGTGGGGGATTCAGCGATGGTAATGCCATTGAATGTCAAGGGGAGATGGTTAGAGTCTCGCTTGTTGGAGATGGTCATTGCCTGGCACTTGTGTGGTGCAAATGTTACTTACCACTTGTCAGCCCAAGTCTGAATGTTGTCCAGGTCTTGCTACATATGGACATGGACTGCGTCAGTATCTGACGAGTCTCGAATGGTGCTGAACAGTGTGCAATCATCAGCGAACATCCCCACTTCTGACCTTATGATGGAGGGAAGGTCATTGATGAAACAGCTGAAGATGGTTGGGCCTAGGACACTGCCCTGAGGAACTCCTGCAGTGATGTCATGTGATTGAGATGAATGACCTCCAACAACCACAGCCAACTTCCTTTGTGCGAGGTATGATTCCAACCAATGGAGAGTTTTCCCCTTGATTCCCATTGACTTCAGTTTTGCTAGGGCTCCTTGATGCCACACTCGATCAAATGCTGCCTTGATGTCAAGGGCAGTCACTCTCACCTCACCTCTTGAGTTCAGCTCTTTTGTCCATGTTTGGACCAAGGCTGTAATGAGGTCAGGAGCTGAGTGGTTACTATTGAATCTGCTTCCACCGCCCTTTCAGGCAGCGCGTTCCAGGTCACAACAACTCGCTACGTAAAAACATTCTCCTCATCTCCCCCTCTGGTTCTTTTGCCGATTATTATCTTCAATCTGTGTCCTCTGGTTACCGACCCTCCTGCCACTGGAAACACTTTCTCCTGATTTACTCCATTGAAACCCCTCGTGATTTTGAACACCTCTATTAAATCTCCCCTTAACCTTCTCTGCTCCAAGGAGAACAATCCCACTCTCTCCACATATAGAGCTTTACTCTGTATCCCTGCCCTGGGAGTGTTTGATGGGGACAGTGTAGAGGGAGCTTTACTCTGTGTCTAACCCGTGCTGTATCTGCCCTGGGAGTGTTTGATGGACAGTGTAGAGGGAGCTTTACTCTATATCTAACCCGTGCTGTACCTGCCCTGGGAGTGTTTGATGCGACAGTGTAAAGGGAGCTTTACTCTGTATCCAACCCGTGCTGTACCTGCCCTGGGAGTGTCTGATGGGACAGTGCAGAGGGAGCTTTACCCTGTATCTAACATGTGCTGTACCTGCCCTGGGAGTGTTTGACGGGACAGTGTAGAGGGAGCTTTACTCTGTATCTAGCCCGTGCTGTATCTGCCCTGGGAGTGTTTGATGGACAGTGTAGAGGGAGCTTTACTCTGTATCTAACCCGTGCTGTACCTGCCCTGGGAGTGTTTGATGCGACAGTGTAAAGGGAGCTTTACTCTGTATCCAACCCGTGCTGTACCTGCCCTGGGAGTGTCTGATGGGACAGTGTAGAGGGAGCTTTACCCTGTATCTAACATGTGCTGTACCTGCCCTGGGAGTGTTTGACGGGACAGTGTAGAGGGAGCTTTACTCTGTATCTAAGCCGTGCTGTACCTGCCCTGGGAGTGTTTGACGGGACAGTGTGGAGGGAGCTTTACTCTGTATCTAACCCGTGCTGTACCTGCCCTGGGAGTGTTTGACGGGACAGTGTAGAGGGAGCTTTACTCTATATCTAACCCGTGCTGTACCTGCCCTGGGAGTGTTTGATGGGACAGTGTAGAGCGAGCTTTACTCTGTATCTAACCCATGCTGTACCTGCCCTGGGAGTGTTTGATGGGACAGTGTAGAGGGAGCTTTACTCTGTATCTAACCCGTGCTGTACCTGCCCTGGGAATGTTTGATGGGACAGTGTAGAGGGAGCTTTACTCTGTATCTAACCCGTGCTGTACCTGCCCTGGGAGTGTTTGATGGGACAGTGTAGAGGGGGCTTTACTCTGTATCTAACCCGTGCTGTATCTGCCCTGGGAGTGTTTGATGGGACAGTGTAGAGGGAACTTTACTCTGTATCTAACCCGTGCTGTACCTGTCCTGGGAGTGTTTGATGGGACAGTGTAGAGGGAGCTTTACTCTGTATCTAACCCGTGCTGTATCTGCCCTGGGAGTGTTTGATGGGACAGTGTAGAGGGAGCTTTACTCTGTATCTAACCCGTGCTGTACCTGTCCTGGGAGTGTTTGATGGGACAGTGTAGAGGGAGCTTTACCCTGTATCTAACATGTGCTGTACCTGCCCTGGGAGTGTTTGACGGGACAGTGTAGAGGGAGCTTTACTCTGTATCTAACCCATGCTGTACCTGCCCTGGGAGTGTTTGATGGGACAGTGTAGAGGGAGCTTTACTCTGTATCTAACCCGTGCTGTACTTGCCCTGGGAGTGTTTGATGGGACAGTGTAGAGGGAGCTTTACTCTGTATCTAACCCGTGCTGTATCTGCCCTGGGAGTGTTTGATGGGACAGTGTAGAAGGAGCTTTACTCTGTATCTAACCCGTGCTGTACCTGTCCTGGGAGTGTTTGATGGGACAGTGTAGAGGGAGCTTTACTCTGTATCTAACCCGTGCTGTACCTGCCCTGGGAGTGTGTGATGGGACAGTGTAGAGGGAGCTTTACTCTGTATCTAACCCGTGCTGTACCTGCCCTGGGAGTGTTTGATGCGACAGTGTAAAGCGAGCTTTACTCTGTATCCAACCCGTGCTGTACCTGCCCTGGGAGTGTCTGATGGGACAGTGTAGAGGGAGCTTTACCCTGTATCTAACATGTGCTGTACCTGCCCTGGGAGTGTTTGACGGGACAGTGTAGAGGGAGCTTTACTCTGTATCTAAGCCGTGCTGTACCTGCTCTGGGAGTGTTTGATGGGACAGTGTGGAGGGACCTTTACTCTATATCTAACCCGTGCTGTACCTGCCCTGGGAGTGTTTGATGGGACAGTGTAGAGGGAGCTTTACTCTGTATCTAGCCCATGCTGTACCTGCCCTGGGAGTGTTTGATGGGACAGTGTAGAGGGAGCTTTACTCTGTATCTAACCCGTGCTGTACCTGCCCTGGGAATGTTTGATGGGACAGTGTAGAGGGAGCTTTACTCTGTATCTAACCCATGCTGTACCTGCCCTGGGAGTGTTTGATGGGACAGTGTAGAGGGAGCTTTACTCTGTATCTAACCCGTGCTGTACCTGCCCTGTGAGTGTTTGATGGGCCAGTGTAGAGGGAGCTTTACTCTGTATCTAACCCGTGCTGTACCTGTCCTGGGTGTGTTTGATGGGACAGTGTAGAGGGAGCTTTACTCTGTATCTAACCCGTGCTGTACCTGCCCTGGGTGTGTTTGATGGGACAGTGTAGAGGGAGCTTTACTCTGTATCTAACCCGTGCTGTACCTGCCCTGGGAGTGTTTGATGGGACAGTGTAGAGGGAGCTTTACTCTGTATCTAACCCGTGCTGTACCTGCCCTGGGAGTGTTTGATGGGACAGTGTAGAGGGAGCTTTACTCTGTATCTTACCCGTGCTGTACCTGCCCTGGGAGTGTTTGATGGGACGGTGATCTGCCAGGGTTGCTGCTTCTATTCGCCATCCAGCGACCTCTGCTGGGGCGTGCGTGTGTGGGCACGGAGATGACCAGGCTTGGCCCGGGCTCAGAAATGCTGGCAGTCCCACTGAATGACCGGCAGTCATGGAGCACTAACCCAATAATCTGGGGCGTTTGTTGGGAGGGGGGAGCACAGGAGTAGGGGTCTCCCCACCTCCCGTAATGTGAGGGGGTGTCACTGTCTGGAAGGTTTCAGTCCTGAACTAACGATTAATACAACCCCTGTACAACCTTTGAGCTCAGAGTTCGCACTAATCCTCTGTTAAATGGTAACCGAGGACTCGGAGGCAAGGACGGTCCAAAGATCTCAGTAAATTCCCATCTGCCCAGATATTCATCCAAAGTGCATCTGCATCGCCTCACCTCCTGTACTCCCGCTGACCTCTCACCTCATGTACTCCCGCTGACCCCTCACATCCTGTACTCCCACTGACCCCTCACCTCTTGTACTCCTGCGCATCGGGAGAAAGATGGGAGGCATTTCTGGAGTACCCCAGCGCCCGGGGTCAGTGAGTGTATCCAGGGCCCGGGGTCAGGGCCTGTACCCAGGGCCCACGGTCAGGGCATGTTCCCAGGGCCCACGGTCAGGGCCTGTACCCAGGACCCATGGTCACGGCGTGTTCCCAGGGCCCACGGTCAGGGCCTGTACCCAGGACCCACGGTCAGGGCTGTTAAGTCTGTGTGTTCTAGTTGTAATTACTAACACAGACTACAAGATTAAAGTTCAACAGGTCTTTACTGGTTGGAGGTCAGGACTATACTAAATACAATATTACTACACAGTGCTTATATACCGGTGGTCACCACCGGTATTACGTATACAGCAGCCAGAGAAAGTAGTACATCTCTTAAGGTGGAACAGGCTTAAGTTCTCTTAAGGTGGAACAGGTTACATACACCACAATCCTCCCTTTTTAGCTTAACAGTCATATCCCCATTTAACATAACATAATAACATATATAACTTCAGGTATAAACAGTTCAAAGGTTCAGTCTCTCAGGAGGCCTTCTGATTCGGTTTGGATAACGCCTTTCAGTGGTCTCTGATTCCTGTTGCTGAGGTGACTCCTCTAGTTGGTCTCCCATGCATTGGGTGTTATCATCATCAGGTACATTCCCTGCCGAGGTAGATGCTTCAGGTTCATTAACGTCTTCCACAGTTGTCTCTGTCGCAACCATGGGTTCAACCCTTGCTCTTGATTCTACCAGTTGATCCGCATGACGCCTTATCACATTGTTACCAATATCTACTGTGTACATCAGAGGTCCTTGTCTGGCCCGAATTGTTCCGGACTGCCATTTTTCGTTTCCATAGCCCCTTGCCAACACTGGTTGTCCTACGTCGAAACTTCGAGTGGTCTTGTTATTAATATGCCGGAACTGTTTGTTTTCCACTTCCCTCCGCACATTTGGTTTTAACAAGTCCAACCTGGACCGCAACCTCATGTTATAAAACATCATGGCAGGACTTTGGTTAGTCACTGCATGAGCGGCGTTTCGATATGCCATTAGGAAATTGTCCACCTTGTGCTGTAGCGGAATCTGATCATCGTTCATGGCCTTTATTGCCTTTTTGAATGTTTGGACAAATCTCTCGGCCAACCCGTTTGTCGCCGGATGATATGGGGCAGAGGTATAATGTTTCACCCCATTCTTCTTTAAGAATTTTTGGAATTCTTCCGACACGAACTGTGGTCCGTTGTCCGAACAGATCTGTTCTGGCAATCCGTTCCTTGCGAATATTGTTCTTAACACCGCAATTGTCTTTTCTGAAGTAGTGGTATTCATCTTGATCACGTCTGGCCATTTGGAATGTGCGTCCACCGCAATTAGGAACATGGAGTCCACGAATGGAACAGCAAAGTCAATATGTACGCGTTGCCATGGGGCTGAAGGTCATTCCCATGGGTGTAGTGGTGCGATCGGAGGTGCATTTTGCACTTTTTGGCACCCAGCGCAGCTTTTCGTCAACTCCTCTATCTGTTGGTCAATACCCGGCCACCATACATAAGCCCTAGCAAGACTTTTCATCTTAACTCCCCCCAGATGACCTTCATGCAGTTCTTTTAGAACTCTTTCCCTTAACTTGGGAGGAATAATCACTCTTGTCCCGTACATCAAAGTACCATGGCAGACGGACAGCTGGTCTCGCCTTGCCGAGAATGCCGGTAACAGAGGATCACCACGTGTTGGCCATCCTTTCACTGTCACCTCGTAGACTCTGGACAGTGTCGGGTCGTTCCTGGTTTCTCTTTCAATACTTGCATTGGTGACTGGTAAACACTCGATGATGGTCGAATGAAATAACTCAACAGGGTCAACTTTCGTCGTTTCTTCTTCTTCAGGTAGTGGCAGGCGCGACAGCCCATCAGCATTGCCATGCTGCTTCGTACCTTTGAATTCTATTTGATATTGATGTGCCCCTAGGAAAAGGGACCATCTCTGGAGACGCTGTGCTGTCATCACTGAAACACCCTTCTTAGGGTTAAAAATGGATACCAACGGCTGATGGTCTGTCAGAAGTGTGAATTTTTGGCCCTGCAGGTAATGATTAAACTTCTTCACTCCCCATACAAGGCTGAGAGCCTCCCTATCGATCTGTGCATAGTTGCGCTCAGCGGAGGTCAATGATCTGGATGCAAACGCGACTGGCCTTTCCGTACCGTTTGGCAACTTGTGTGAGAGTACTGCCCCAATACCATATGGAGAAGCATCACAAGCCAACCGAATAGGCAGTGTCGGGTTGAAGTGAGCCAACACTTCCTCTGAGGTGATCAATTCTTTGCTTTTGCGAAATGCCTTCTTACAGTTTTCGCTCCATTCCCATGGTACCCCCTTCTGTAAAAGAGTGTTTAGCGGGTGCAATACAGTGGATAGATTTGGTAGAAATTTATGGTAATAGTTAATCAATCCTAGAAACGACCTCAACTGAGAGACATTATCCGGAGCAGGAGCCTTTACAACTGCCTCTATCTTGTCAGGAGACTTATGAAGCCCCTCCCGGTCAATGACATGACCACAGTACGAGATCCGCTTCTGGAAGAACTCACATTTCTGCCGATTAACTCTAAGTCCATACTCTTTCAGTCTGTTGAGCACCAGTTCCAAGTTTGCGAGGTGTTCTTCATCACCATCACCTGTAATCAGAATATCGTCCAGGTAACATTGTGTGCCTGGAATTCCCTGTAATACCTGCTCCATGGCCCTCTGCCAAATTGCTGGAGCCGATGCCACTCCAAAAACCAGCCTATTGTACCGGTACAAACCTCGATGCGTGTTGATCGTGAGGTATTGGCGTGACTCTTCTTCAACCTCCATCTGCAAGTACACCTGCGCCAGGTCTATCTTGGTGAAGTGTTTCCCGCCAGACAACGAAGCAAAAATATCCTCAATCCGCGGAAGCGGATACTGCACCGTGTGAAGCACCGGATTAACGGTGATTTTGAAACCTCCACAGATGCGAACCTTCCCTGGTTCTCCTGGCTTGTTGCTCGAAGGACGTTTCATAACGGGAACAATGGGCGTAGCCCACTCACTCCAATCTACCTTAGACAGTACACCTGAACGTTCTAGCGCTTCCAGTTCCGCTTCTACAGTAGGTCATATTGCATAGGGTACCGGTCTGGCTTTAAAAAATTTTGGGTGTGCATGTTCATCAATCTTGATGTTTGCCGTAATTCCTCTCAGTGTTCCCAGTCCCTGCTGGAACACCTCTTTAGCATCATCCAATATATTGGACAATCGTTTAGGTTTGACATCTGTTTCCCCGGAAGCTACCGTTAGTGCCTTCAAGGAGTGCCAGTCCATATTCATTTTCCTAATCCACTCCCGTCCCAGTAGCGGTGGACCTCCTTCAGGTAGCACATATAAGTCCATTACTTGGCTTTCTTCGCCCTTGTGGACCACTTTTACCTCTATCTTTCCGATGGGGTACACTCTTTGCCCCATGTATGTTTTCAATATAATCTCCGTATCCCGTAGGGGAATATGTTGGAATAACCTTTTGTAATCTTTCTTATTCATGACCGTCAATGCCGATCCAGTGTCCAATTCCATCTTTACTTGGACTCCTGCTATCTGAAGGGTGACCCAAATTGTCTGGAGATCTGCATCCTTACCAACGTTGTGTACTCTTAAGCTACCCAGTTCATTACTGCTAGCGTCTGAATCTGACTTCTGTTCGGTCGAACTGCTCTTTGTCACCTTGTGTACCTTTATGTATTTTCCTTGCGGTGACTTTTTGTTGCTGGTCTTCTTTCCTGACCGGCATACTTTAGCTATGTGGCCAAGCCTGCCACACGTTCTGCATTCTTGGTTTTTAAACCAACACTGGTTCTGATCGTGTGTTGTCTTTCCACAACGATAACATTTTACAGTACTCAAACCCAATTTATTTGTACTGAGTTCCGGTGACCGTAGCTGCATTACTGCCATGCCTCTTGCTGCGGCTTCGTGTGCTGCTGCCATAGTGACCGCTTTCTCAAGCGTCACCTCATTCTCCTCGAGCAGTCGCTTTTGTGTATCTTCTTTTAATAAACCACACACAAATTTATCTCGTAGCGCCTCTGTCAGTCTCGTTCCAAACTGACAGTACTTTGCTAGCTTACGCAATTCCATTAAATATTCAGCATTGCTTTCATCCTTCAGCTGCATTCTGCTGTAAAATTTAAATCGTTCCGCTAGCATCAGCGGCGTGGGGTTTAGATGATTTTTCAGGACAGTAACAATCTCCTCGAACGTCTTATCCGCCGGTTCATCTGGTGATAAAAGGTGTTTCAATTGCCCGTATGTCTTCGCACCCATTAAGTTTAATAATGTTAGTGCTTTCTCTTCATCTGGGATTTTATTTGCTTTACAATAATTTTGTATGCGTTCTACATACATGGCCCAATCTTCGATGTCGCTATCAAAGGTATTAATGTTCCCATGTTTAGGCATCGTTGCAATTTAATTTATTTTAATTTTCATCCAAGATGGCGGCTTCCCGCTCTTGTCTTCGTCCTCCGCCTACAAAATGGCGGTTTTCCCGCGCTTGGCGGTCTTCACCCATCCCCCGACGCTGTCTCCGCTTCACCGCGGCTCTCGCGCCTTCAGTTGCCCCAGACGCTGCGCCTTTTTAGCCCGAATGCGGCCCGGCCCTTATCACCAGCCGCGATTGATGTCCCCGCGCTGCGCCTTTCGGCCCGAATGCGGCCCGGCCCTTATCTCCGGTCGCGATCGATCTCACCGCCCTTATTCCTCCGTCTTCCCTCCCCGTCTGTACAGCCAACGCGGCCGACTTTCTGGTCGCGCCGCTGCCCGGCTTACCCACCACCGAGGTAGAAAGAAGATAGCTGACAGCCGCTGATGGAGGCTTCGAGTTCAGGATGTCTTCTGCACTCTGGTTTCTCGATGTCTGCCGCGCGACGTGTCTTCCAGCAGGGTGATGAGGGTGGAAGCCTCTCTTCGACGTCCGTTCTGTGGATGAAGCCGCCGTGGATATAAACTGCCGCAGGGTAAGAATCGGACTCGTCGCCACTGTTAAGTCTGTGTGTTCTAGTTGTAATTACTAACACAGACTACAAGGTTAAAGTTCAACAGGTCTTTACTGGTTGGAGGTCAGGACTATACTAAATACAATATTACTACACAGTGCTTATATACCGGTGGTCACCACCGGTATTACGTATACAGCAGCCAGAGAAAGTAGTACATCTCTTAAGGTGGAACAGGCTTAAGTTCTCTTAAGGTGGAACAGGTTACATACACCACAAGGGCCTGTTCCCAGGGCCCACGGTCAGGGCCTGTACCCAGGGCCCACGGTCAGGGCGTGTTCCCAGGGCCCACGGTCAGGGTCACGTGGCAGGTATGCAGAATGGGTTACTGAACACCTAGCAATTAGAAAATTGATTAATCATTATCAAGAGATAATTGAGGGCCTGGAATTCAGTTTTTGTGCAAGGACACATTTGGGCTGATCGAGGTGAAGGCATCTCAGCCCTTCAGAATCAAACACTTCACATCTCAGGGACCCACTGTCCCATCAAACACTCCCAGGGCAGGTACAGCACGGGTTAGATACAGAGTAAAGCTCCCTCTACACTGTCCCATCAAACACTCCCAGGGCAGGTACAGCACGGGTTAGATACAGAGTAAAGCTCCCTCTACACTGTCCCCATCAAACACTCCCAGGGCAGGTACAGCACGGGGTTAGATACAGAGTAAAGCTCCCTCTACACTGTCCTGTCAAACACTCCCAGGGCAGGTACAGCACGGGTTAGATACAGAGTAAAGCTCCCTCTACACTGTCCCATCAAACACTCCCAGGGCAGGTACAGCACGGGTTAGGTACAGAGTAAAGCTCCCTCTACACTGTCCCATCAAACACTCCCAGGGCAGGTACAGCACGGGTTAGATACAGAGTAAAGCTACCTCTACACTGTCCCGTCAAACACTCCCAGGGCAGGTACAGCACGGGTTAGATACAGAGCAAAGCTCCCTCTACACTGTCCCATCAAACACTCCCAGGGCAGGGACAGCACGGGTTAGATACAGAGTAAAGCTCCCTCTACACTGTCCCATCAAACACTCCCAGGGCAGGTACAGCACGGGTTAGATACAGAGTAAAGCTCCCTCTACACTGTCCCATCAAACACTCCCAGGGCAGGGACTGCACGGGTTAGATACAGAGTAAAGCTCCCTCTACACTGTCCCATGAAACACTCCCAGGGCAGGTACAGCACGGGTTAGATACAGAGTAAAGCTCCCTCTACACTGTCCCATCAAACACTCCCAGGGCAGGTACAGCACGGGTTAGATACAGAGTAAAGCTCTCTCTACACTGTCCCCATCAAACACTCCCAGGGCAGGTACAGCACGGGTTAGATACAGAGTAAAGCTCCCTCTACACTGTCCCATCAAACACTTCCAGGGCAGGTACAGCACGGGTTAGATACAGAGTAAAGCTCCCTCGACACTGTCCCATCAAACACTCCCAGGGCAGGTACAGCACGGGTTAGATACAGAGTAAAGCTCCCTCTACACTGTCCCATCAAACACTCCCAGGGCAGGTGCAGCACGGGTTAGATACAGAGTAAAGCTCCCTCTACACTGTCCCATCAAACACTCCCAGGGCAGGTACAGCACGGGCTAGATACAGAGTAAAGATCCCTCTACACTGTCCCATCAAACACTCCCAGGGCAGCTCCAGCACGGGTTAGATACAGAGTAAAGCTCCCTCTACACTGTCCCATCAAACACTCCCAGGGCAGGTACAGCACGGGTTAGATACAGAGTAAAGCTCCCTCTACACTGTCCCATCAAACACTCCCAGGGCAGGTACAGCACGGGTTAGATACAGAGTAAAGCTCCCTCTACACTGTCCCATCAAACACTCCCAGGGCAGGTACAGCACGGGTTAGATACAGAGTAAAGCTCCCTCTACACTGTCCCATCAAACACTCCCATGGCAGGTACAGCACGGGTTAGATACAGAGTAAAGCTCCCTCTACACTGTCCCATCAAACACTCCCAGGGCAGGTACAGCACGGGTTAGATACAGAGTAAAGCTCCCTCTACACTGTCCCATCAAACACTCCCAGGGCAGGTACAGCACGGGTTAGATACAGAGTAAAGCTCCCTCTACACTGTCCCATCAAACACTCCCAGGGCAGGTACAGCACGGGTTAGATACAGAGTAAAGCTCCCTCTACACTGTCCCATCAAACACTCCCAGGGCAGGTACAGCACGGGTTAGATACAGAGTAAAGCTCCCTCTACACTGTCCCATCAAACACTCCCAGGGCAGGTACAGCACGGGTTAGATACAGAGTAAAGCTCCCTCTACACTGTCCCATCAAACACTCCCAGGGCAGGTACAGCACGGGTTAGATACAGAGTAAAGCTCCCTCTACACTGTCCCATCAAACACTCCCAGGGCAGGTACAGCACGGGTTAGATACAGAGTAAAGCTCCCTCTACACTGTCCCATCAAACACTCCCATGGCAGGTACAGCACGGGTTAGATACAGAGTAAAGCTCCCTCTACACTGTCCCATCAAACACTCCCAGGGCAGGTACAGCACGGGTTAGATACAGAGTAAAGCTCCCTCTACACTGTCCCATCAAACACTCCCAGGGCAGGTACAGCACGGGTTAGATACAGAGTAAAGCTCCCTCTACACTGTCCCATCAAACACTCCCAGGACAGGTACTGCACGGGTTAGATACAGAGTAAAGCTCCCTCTACACTGTCCCATCAAACACTCCCAGGGCAGGGACTGCACGGGTTAGATACAGAGTAAAGCTCCCTCTACACTGTCCCATGAAACACTCCCAGGGCAGGTACAGCACGGGTTAGATACAGAGTAAAGCTCCCTCTACACTGTCCCATCAAACACTCCCAGGGCAGGTACAGCACGGGTTAGATACAGAGTAAAGCTCTCTCTACACTGTCCCCATCAAACACTCCCAGGGCAGGTACAGCACGGGTTAGATACAGAGTAAAGCTCCCTCTACACTGTCCCATCAAACACTCCCAGGGCAGGTACAGCACGGGTTAGATACAGAGTAAAGCTCCCTCGACACTGTCCCATCAAACACTCCCAGGGCAGGTACAGCACGGGTTAGATACAGAGTAAAGCTCCCTCTACACTGTCCCATCAAACACTCCCAGGGCAGGTGCAGCACGGGTTAGATACAGAGTAAAGCTCCCTCTACACTGTCCCATCAAACACTCCCAGGGCAGGTACAGCACGGGCTAGATACAGAGTAAAGATCCCTCTACACTGTCCCATCAAACACTCGCAGGGCAGCTCCAGCACGGGTTAGATACAGAGTAAAGCTCCCTCTACACTGTCCCATCAAACACTCCCAGGGCAGGTACAGCACGGGTTAGATACAGAGTAAAGCTCCCTCTACACTGTCCCATCAAACACTCCCAGGGCAGGTACAGCACGGGTTAGATACAGAGTAAAGCTCCCTCTACACTGTCCCGTCAAACACTCCCAGGGCAGGTACAGCACGGGTTAGATACAGAGTAAAGCACCCTCTACACTGTCCCATCAAACACTCCCAGGGCAGGTACAGCACGGGTTAGATACAGAGTAAAGCTCCCTCTACACTGTCCCATCAAACACTCCCATGGCAGGTACAGCACGGGTTAGATACAGAGTAAAGCTCCCTCTACACTGTCCCATCAAACACTCCCAGGGCAGGTACAGCACGGGTTAGATACAGAGTAAAGCTCCCTCTACACTGTCCCATCAAACACTCCCAGGGCAGGTACAGCACGGGTTAGATACAGAGTAAAGCTCCCTCTACACTGTCCCATCAAACACTCCCAGGGCAGGTACAGCACGGGTTAGATACAGAGTAAAGCTCCCTCTACACTGTCCCATCAAACACTCCCAGGGCAGGTACAGCACGGGTTAGATACAGAGTAAAGCTCCCTCTACACTGTCCCATCAAACACTCCCAGGGCAGGTACAGCACGGGTTAGATACAGAGTAAAGCTCCCTCTACACTGTCCCATCAAACACTCCCAGGGCAGGTACAGCACGGGTTAGATACAGAGTAAAGCTCCCTCTACACTGTCCCGTCAAACACTCCCAGGGCAGGTACAGCACGGGTTAGATACAGAGTAAAGCTCCCTCTACACTGTCCCATCAAACACTCCCAGGGCAGGTACAGCACGGGTTAGATACAGAGTAAAGCTCCCTCTACACTGTCCCATCAAACACTCCCAGGGCAGGTACAGCACGGGTTAGATACAGAGTAAAGCTCCCTCTACACTGTCCCATCAAACACTCCCAGGGCAGGTACAGCACGGGTTAGATACAGAGTAAAGCTCCCTCTACACTGTCCCAAACACTCCCAGGGCAGGTACAGCACGGGTTAGATACAGAGTAAAGCTCCCTCTACACTGTCCCATCAAACACTCCCAGGGCAGGTACAGCACGGGTTAGATATAGATTAAAGCTCCCTCTACACTGTCCCATCAAACACTCCCAGGGCAGGTACAGCACGGCTTAGATACAGAGTAAAGCTCCCTCTACACTGTCCCATCAAACACTCCCATTGCAGGTACAGCACGGGTTAGATACAGAGTAAAGCTCACTCTACATTGTCCCATCAAACACTCCCTGGGCAGGTACAGCACGGGTTAGATACAGAGTAAAGCTCCCTCTACACTGTCCCATCAAACACTCCCATTGCAGGTACAGCACGGGTTAGATACAGAGTAAAGCTCACTCTACATTGTCCCATCAAACACTCCCAGGGCAGGTACAGCACGGTTTAGATACAGAGTAAAGCTCCCTCTACACTGTCCCATCAAACACTCCCATTGCAGGTACAGCACGGGTTAGATACAGAGTAAAGCTCCCTCTACACTGTCCCATCAAACACTCCCAGGGCAGGTACAGCACGGGTTAGATACAGAGTAAAGCTCCCTCTACACTGTCCCCATCAAACACTCCCAGGGCAGGTACAGCACGGGGTTAGATACAGAGTAAAGCTCCCTCTACACTGTCCTGTCAAACACTCCCAGGGCAGGTACAGCACGGGTTAGATACAGAGTAAAGCTCCCTCTACACTGTCCCATCAAACACTCCCAGGGCAGGTACAGCACGGGTTAGGTACAGAGTAAAGCTCCCTCTACACTGTCCCATCAAACACTCCCAGGGCAGGTACAGCACGGGTTAGATACAGAGTAAAGCTACCTCTACACTGTCCCGTCAAACACTCCCAGGGCAGGTACAGCACGGGTTAGATACAGAGCAAAGCTCCCTCTACACTGTCCCATCAAACACTCCCAGGGCAGGGACAGCACGGGTTAGATACAGAGTAAAGCTCCCTCTACACTGTCCCATCAAACACTCCCAGGGCAGGTACTGCACGGGTTAGATACAGAGTAAAGCTCCCTCTACACTGTCCCATCAAACACTCCCAGGGCAGGGACTGCACGGGTTAGATACAGAGTAAAGCTCCCTCTACACTGTCCCATGAAACACTCCCAGGGCAGGTACAGCACGGGTTAGATACAGAGTAAAGCTCCCTCTACACTGTCCCATCAAACACTCCCAGGGCAGGTACAGCACGGGTTAGATACAGAGTAAAGCTCTCTCTACACTGTCCCCATCAAACACTCCCAGGGCAGGTACAGCACGGGTTAGATACAGAGTAAAGCTCCCTCTACACTGTCCCATCAAACACTCCCAGGGCAGGTACAGCACGGGTTAGATACAGAGTAAAGCTCCCTCGACACTGTCCCATCAAACACTCCCAGGGCAGGTACAGCACGGGTTAGATACAGAGTAAAGCTCCCTCTACACTGTCCCATCAAACACTCCCAGGGCAGGTGCAGCACGGGTTAGATACAGAGTAAAGCTCCCTCTACACTGTCCCATCAAACACTCCCAGGGCAGGTACAGCACGGGCTAGATACAGAGTAAAGATCCCTCTACACTGTCCCATCAAACACTCCCAGGGCAGCTCCAGCATGGGTTAGATACAGAGTAAAGCTCCCTCTACACTGTCCCATCAAACACTCCCAGGGCAGGTACAGCACGGGTTAGATACAGAGTAAAGCTCCCTCTACACTGTCCCATCAAACACTCCCAAGGCAGGTACAGCACGGGTTAGATACAGAGTAAAGCTCCCTCTACACTGTCCCATCAAACACTCCCATTGCAGGTACAGCACGGGTTAGATACAGAGTAAAGCACCCTCTACACTGTCCCATCAAACACTCCCAGGGCAGGTACAGCACGGGTTAGATACAGAGTAAAGCTCCCTCTACACTGTCCCCATCAAACACTCCCAGGGCAGGTACAGCACGGGGTTAGATACAGAGTAAAGCTCCCTCTACACTGTCCTGTCAAACACTCCCAGGGCAGGTACAGCACGGGTTAGATACAGAGTAAAGCTCCCTCTACACTGTCCCATCAAACACTCCCAGGGCAGGTACAGCACGGGTTAGGTACAGAGTAAAGCTCCCTCTACACTGTCCCATCAAACACTCCCAGGGCAGGTACAGCACGGGTTAGATACAGAGTAAAGCTACCTCTACACTGTCCCGTCAAACACTCCCAGGGCAGGTACAGCACGGGTTAGATACAGAGCAAAGCTCCCTCTACACTGTCCCATCAAACACTCCCAGGGCAGGGACAGCACGGGTTAGATACAGAGTAAAGCTCCCTCTACACTGTCCCATCAAACACTCCCAGGGCAGGTACTGCACGGGTTAGGTACAGAGTAAAGCTCCCTCTACACTGTCCCATCAAACACTCCCAGGGCAGGTGCAGCACGGGTTAGATACAGAGTAAAGCTCCCTCTACACTGTCCCATCAAACACTCCCAGGGCAGGTACAGCACGGGCTAGATACAGAGTAAAGATCCCTCTACACTGTCCCATCAAACACTCCCAGGGCAGCTCCAGCATGGGTTAGATACAGAGTAAAGCTCCCTCTACACTGTCCCATCAAACACTCCCAGGGCAGGTACAGCACGGGTTAGATACAGAGTAAAGCTCCCTCTACACTGTCCCATCAAACACTCCCAAGGCAGGTACAGCACGGGTTAGATACAGAGTAAAGCTCCCTCTACACTGTCCCGTCAAACACTCCCAGGGCAGGTACAGCACGGGTTAGATACAGAGTAAAGCTCCCTCTACACTGTCCCATCAAACACTCCCAGGGCAGGTACAGCACGGGTTAGATACAGAGTAAAGCTCCCTCTACACTGTCCCATCAAACACTCCCATGGCAGGTACAGCACGGGTTAGATACAGAGTAAAGCTCCCTCTACACTGTCCCATCAAACACTCCCAGGGCAGGTACAGCACGGGTTAGATACAGAGTAAAGCTCCCTCTACACTGTCCCATCAAACACTCCCAGGGCAGGTACAGCACGGGTTAGATACAGAGTAAAGCTCCCTCTACACTGTCCCATCAAACACTCCCAGGGCAGGTACAGCACGGGTTAGATACAGAGTAAAGCTCCCTCTACACTGTCCCATCAAACACTCCCAGGGCAGGTACAGCACGGGTTAGATACAGAGTAAAGCTCCCTCTACACTGTCCCATCAAACACTCCCAGGGCAGGTACAGCACGGGTTAGATACAGAGTAAAGCTCCCTCTACACTGTCCCATCAAACACTCCCAGGGCAGGTACAGCACGGGTTAGATACAGAGTAAAGCTCCCTCTACACTGTCCCGTCAAACACTCCCAGGGCAGGTACAGCACGGGTTAGATACAGAGTAAAGCTCCCTCTACACTGTCCCATCAAACACTCCCAGGGCAGGTACAGCACGGGTTAGATACAGAGTAAAGCTCCCTCTACACTGTCCCATCAAACACTCCCAGGGCAGGTACAGCACGGGTTAGATACAGAGTAAAGCTCCCTCTACACTGTCCCATCAAACACTCCCAGGGCAGGTACAGCACGGGTTAGATACAGAGTAAAGCTCCCTCTACACTGTCCCAAACACTCCCAGGGCAGGTACAGCACGGGTTAGATACAGAGTAAAGCTCCCTCTACACTGTCCCATCAAACACTCCCAGGGCAGGTACAGCATAGGTTAGATACAGAGTAAAGCTCCCTCTACACTGTCCCATCAAACACTCCCAGGGCAGGTACAGCACGGGTTAGATATAGAGTAAAGCTCCCTCTACACTGTCCCATCAAACACTCCCAGGGCAGGTACAGCACGGGTTAGATACAGAGTAAAGCTCCCTCTACACTGTCCCATCAAACACTCCCATTGCAGGTACAGCACGGGTTAGATACAGAGTAAAGCTCACTCTACATTGTCCCATCAAACACTCCCTGGGCAGGTACAGCACGGGTTAGATACAGAGTAAAGCTCCCTCTACACTGTCCCATCAAACACTCCCATTGCAGGTACAGCACGGGTTAGATACAGAGTAAAGCTCACTCTACATTGTCCCATCAAACACTCCCAGGGCAGGTACAGCACGGTTAGATACAGAGTAAAGCTCCCTCTACACTGTCCCATCAAACACTCCCATTGCAGGTACAGCACGGGTTAGATACAGAGTAAAGCTCCCTCTACACTGTCCCATCAAACACTCCCAGGGCAGGTACAGCACGGGTTAGATACAGAGTAAAGCGCCCTCTACACTGTCCTGTCAAACACTCCCAGGGCAGGTAAGGCACGGGTTAGATACAGAGTAAAGCTCCCTCTACACTGTCCCATCAAACACTCCCAAGGCAGGTACAGCACGGTTTAGATACAGAGTAAAGCTCCCTCTACACTGTCCCATCAAACACTCCCAGGGCAGGTAAGGCACGGGTTAGATACAGAGTAAAGCTCCCTCTACACTGTCCCATCACACACTCCCAGGGCAGGTACAGCATGGGGTTAGATACAGAGTAAAGCTCCCTCTACACTGTCCCATCAAACACTCCCAGGGCAGGTAAGGCACAGGTTAGATACAGAGTAAAGCTCCCTCTACACTGTCCCATCAAACACTCCCAGGGCAGGTACAGCACGGGTTAGATACAGAGTAAAGCTCCCTCTACACTGTCCTATCAAACACTCCCAGGGCAGGTAAGGCACGGGTTACATACAGAGTAAAGCTCCCTCTACACTGTCCCATCAAACACTCCCAGGGCAGGTACAGCACGGGTTAGATACAGAGTAAAGCTCCCTCTACACTGTCCCATCAAACACTCCCAGGGCAGGTAAGGCACGGGTTACATACAGAGTAAAGCTCCCTCTACACTGTCCCATCAAACACTCCCAGGGCAGGTACAGCACGGGTTAGATACAGAGTAAAGCTCCCTCTACACTGTCCCATCAAACGCTCCCAGGGCAGGTAAGGCACGGGTTAGATACAGAGTAAAGCTCCCTCTACACTGTCCCCATCAAACACTCCCAGGGCAGGTACAGCACGGGTTAGATACAGAGTAAAGCTCCCTCTACACTGTCCCATCAAACACTCCCAGGGCAGGTACAGCATGGGTTAGATACAGAGTAAAGCTCCCTATACACTGTCCCATCAAACACTCCCAGGGCAGGTACAGCATGGGTTAGATACAGAGTAAAGCTCACTCTACACTGTCCCATCAAACACTCCCAGGGCAGGTACAGCACGGGTTAGATACAGAGTAAAGCTCCCTCTACACTGTCCCGTCAAACACTCCCAGGGCAGGTACAGCACGGGTTAGATACAGAGTAAAGCTCCCTCTACACTGTCCCATCAAACACTCCCAGGGCAGGTACAGCACGGGTTAGATACAGAGTAAAGCTCCCTCTACACTGTCCCATCAAACACTCCCAGGGCAGGTACAGCACGGGTTAGATACAGAGTAAAGCTCCCTCTACACTGTCCCATCAAACATTCCCAGGGCAGGTACAGCACGGGTTAGATACAGAGTAAAGCTCCCTCTACACTGTCCCATCAAACACTCCCAGGGCAGGTACAGCACGGGTTAGATACAGAGTAAAGCTCCCTCTACACTGTCCCATCAAACACTCCCAGGGCAGGTACAGCACGGGTTAGGTACAGAGTAAAGCTCCCTCTACACTGTCCCGTCACACACTCCCAGGGCAGGTACAGCACGGGTTAGATACAGAGTAAAGCTCCCTCTACACTGTCCCATCAAACACTCCCAGGGCAGGTACAACACGGGTTAGATACAGAGTAAAGCTCCCTCTACACTGTCCCATCAAACAGTCCCAGGGCAGGTACAGCACGGGTTAGATACAGAGTAAAGCTCCCTCTACACTGTCCCGTCACACACTCCCAGGGCAGGTACAGCACGGGTTAGATACAGAGTAAAGCTCCCTCTACACTGTCCCATCAAACACTCCCAGGGCAGGTACAGCACGGGTTAGATAGAGAGTAAAGCTCCCTCTACACTGTCCCATCAAACAGTCCCAGGGCAGGTACAGCACGGGTTAGATACAGAGTAAAGCTCCCTCTACACTGTCCCGTCACACACTCCAAGGGCAGGTACAGCACGGGTTAGATACAGAGTAAAGCTCCCTCTACACTGTCCCATCAAACACTCCCAGGGCAGGTACAGCACGGGTTAGATACAGAGTAAAGCTCCCTCGACACTGTCCCATCAAACACTCCCAGGGCAGGTACAGCACGGGTTAGATACAGAGTAAAGCTCCCTCTACACTGTCCCATCAAACACTCCCAGGGCAGGTACTGCACGGGTTAGATACAGAGTAAAGCTCCCTCTACACTGTCCCATCAAACACTCCCAGGGCAGGTACAGCACGGGTTAGATACAGAGTAAAGCTCCCTCTACACTGTCCCATCAAACACTCCCAGGGCAGGTACAGCACGGGCTAGATACAGAGTAAAGCTCCCTCTACACTGTCCCATCAAACACTCCCAGGGCAGCTCCAGCACGGGTTAGATACAGAGTAAAGCTCCCTCTACACTGTCCCATCAAACACTCCCAGGGCAGGTACAGCACGGGTTAGATACAGAGTAAAGCTCCCTCTACACTGTCCCATCAAACACTCCCAGGGCAGGTACAGCACGGGTTAGATACAGAGTAAAGCTCCCTCTACACTGTCCCATCAAACACTCCCAGGGCAGGTACAGCACGGGTTAGATACAGAGTAAAGCTCCCTCTACACTGTCCCGTCAAACACTCCCAGGGCAGGTACAGCACGGGTTAGATACAGAGTAAAGCTCCCTCTACACTGTCCCATCAAACACTCCCAGGGCAGGTACAGCACGGCTTAGATACAGAGTAAAGCTCCCTCTACACTGTCCCATCAAACACTCCCATGGCAGGTACAGCACGGGTTAGATACAGAGTAAAGCTCCCTCTACACTGTCCCATCAAACACTCCCAGGGCAGGTACAGCACGGGTTAGATACAGAGTAAAGCTCCCTCTACACTGTCCCATCAAACACTCCCAGGGCAGGTACAGCACGGGTTAGATACAGAGTAAAGCTCCCTCTACACTGTCCCATCAAACACTCCCAGGGCAGGTACAGCACGGGTTAGATACAGAGTAAAGCTCCCTCTACACTGTCCCATCAAACACTCCCAGGGCAGGTACAGCACGGGTTAGATACAGAGTAAAGCTCCCTCTACACTGTCCCATCAAACACTCCCAGGGCAGGTACAGCACGGGTTAGATACAGAGTAAAGCTCCCTCTACACTGTCCCATCAAACACTCCCAGGGCAGGTACAGCACGGGTTAGATACAGAGTAAAGCTCCCTCTACACTGTCCCGTCAAACACTCCCAGGGCAGGTACAGCACGGGTTAGATACAGAGTAAAGCTCCCTCTACACTGTCCCATCAAACACTCCCAGGGCAGGTACAGCACGGGTTAGATACAGAGTAAAGCTCCCTCTACACTGTCCCATCAAACACTCCCAGGGCAGGTACAGCACGGGTTAGATACAGAGTAAAGCTCCCTCTACACTGTCCCATCAAACACTCCCAGGGCAGGTACAGCACGGGTTAGATACAGAGTAAAGCTCCCTCTACACTGTCCCAAACACTCCCAGGGCAGGTACAGCACGGGTTAGATACAGAGTAAAGCTCCCTCTACACTGTCCCATCAAACACTCCCAGGGCAGGTACAGCATAGGTTAGATACAGAGTAAAGCTCCCTCTACACTGTCCCATCAAACACTCCCAGGGCAGGTACAGCACGGGTTAGATATAGAGTAAAGCTCCCTCTACACTGTCCCATCAAACACTCCCAGGGCAGGTACAGCACGCGTTAGATACAGAGTAAAGCTCCCTCTACACTGTCCCATCAAACACTCCCATTGCAGGTACAGCACGGGTTAGATACAGAGTAAAGCTCACTCTACATTGTCCCATCAAACACTCCCTGGGCAGGTACAGCACGGGTTAGATACAGAGTAAAGCTCCCTCGACACTGTCCCATCAAACACTCCCATTGCAGGTACAGCACGGGTTAGATACAGAGTAAAGCTCACTCTACATTGTCCCATCAAACACTCCCAGGGCAGGTACAGCACGGTTTAGATACAGAGTAAAGCTCCCTCTACACTGTCCCATCAAACACTCCCATTGCAGGTACAGCACGGGTTAGATACAGAGTAAAGCTCCCTCTACACTGTCCCATCAAACACTCCCAGGGCAGGTACAGCACGGGTTAGATACAGAGTAAAGCTCCCTCTACACTGTCCTGCCAAACACTCCCAGGGCAGGTACAGCACGGTTTAGATACAGAGTAAAGCTCCCTCTACACTGTCCCATCAAACACTCCCAGGGCAGGTACAGCACGGGTTAGATACAGAGTAAAGCTCCCTCTACACTGTCCCATCAAACACCCCCAGGGCAGGTACAGCATGGGGTTAGATACAGAGTAAAGCTCCCTCTACACTGTCCCGTCAAACACTCCCAGGGCAGGTACAGCACGGGTTAGATACAGAGTAAAGCTCCCTCTACACTGTCCCATCAAACACTCCCAGGGCAGGTAAGGCACGGGTGAGATACAGAGTAAAGCTCCCTCTACACTGTCCCATCACACACTCCCAGGGCAGGTACAGCATGGGGTTAGATACAGAGTAAAGCTCCCTCTACACTGTCCCATCAAACACTCCCAGGGCAGGTAAGGCACGGGTTAGATACAGAGTAAAGCTCCCTCTACACTGTCCTATCAAACACTCCCAGGGCAGGTAAGGCACGGGTTACATACAGAGTAAAGCTCCCTCTACACTGTCCCATCAAACACTCCCAGGGCAGGTAAGGCACGGGTTAGATACAGAGTAAAGCTCCCTCTACACTGTCCCATCAAACACTCCCAGGGCAGGTAAGGCACGGGTTACATACAGAGTAAAGCTCCCTCTACACTGTCCCATCAAACACTCCCAGGGCAGGTACAGCACGGGTTAGATACAGAGTAAAGCTCCCTCTACACTGTCCCATCAAACGCTCCCAGGGCAGGTACAGCACGGGTTAGATACAGAGTAAAGCTCCCTCTACACTGTCCCATCAAACACTCCCAGGGCAGGTACAGCACGGGTTAGATACAGAGTAAAGCTCCCTCTACACTGTCCCATCAAACACTCCCAGGGCAGGTACAGCACGGGTTAGATACAGAGTAAAGCTCCCTCTACACTGTCCCATCAAACACTCCCAGGGCAGGTACAGCACGGGTTAGATACAGAGTAAAGCTCCCTCTACACTGTCCCATCAAACACTCCCAGGGCAGGTACAGCACGGGTTAGATACAGAGTAAAGCTCCCTCTACACTGTCCCATCAAACACTCCCAGGGCAGGTACAGCACGGGTTAGGTACAGAGTAAAGCTCCCTCTACACTGTCCCGTCACACACTCCCAGGGCAGGTACAGCACGGGTTAGATACAGAGTAAAGCTCCCTCTACACTGTCCCATCAAACACTCCCAGGGCAGGTACAACACGGGTTAGATACAGAGTAAAGCTCCCTCTACACTGTCCCATCAAACAGTCCCAGGGCAGGTACAGCACGGGTTAGATACAGAGTAAAGCTCCCTCTACACTGTCCCATCAAACACTCCCAGGGCAGGTACAGCACGGGTTAGATACAGAGTAAAGCTCCCTCTACACTGTCCCATCAAACACTCCCAGGGCAGGTACAGCACGGATTAGGTACAGAGTAAAGCTCCCTCTACACTGTCCCATCAAACACTCCCAGAGCAGGTACAGCACGGGTTAGATACAGAGTAAAGCTCCCTCTACACTGTCCCATCAAACACTCCCAGGGCAGGTACAGCACGGGTTAGATACAGAGTAAAGCTCCCTCTACACTGTCCCGTCACACACTCCCAGGGCAGGTACAGCACGGGTTAGATACAGAGTAAAGCTCCCTCTGCACTGTCTCATCAAACACTCCCAGGGCAGGTACAGCACGGGTTAGATACAGAGCAAAGCTCCCTCTACACTGTCCCATCAAACGCTCCCAGGGCAGGTACAGC
Source organism: Somniosus microcephalus (assembly GCF_052327205.1). Classification (NCBI taxonomy): domain Eukaryota; kingdom Metazoa; phylum Chordata; class Chondrichthyes; order Squaliformes; family Somniosidae; genus Somniosus; species Somniosus microcephalus. The sequence continues at coordinate 80,229,068 of NW_028225180.1, forward strand.
ACGGGTTAGATACAGAGTAAAGCTCCCTCTACACTGTCCCATCAAACACTCCCAGGGCAGGTACAGCACGGGTTAGATACAGAGTAAAGCTCCCTCTACACTGTCCCGTCAAACACTCCCAGGGCAGGTACAGCACGGGTTAGATACAGAGTAAAGCTCCCTCTACACTGTCCCATCAAACACTCCCAGGGCAGGTACAGCACGGGTTAGATACAGAGTAAAGCTCCCTCTACACTGTCCCGTCAAACACTCCCAGGGCAGGTACAGCACGGGTTAGATACAGAGTAAAGCTCCCTCTACACTGTCCCATCAAACACTCCCAGGGCAGGTACAGCACGGGTTAGATACAGAGTAAAGCTCCCTCTACACTGTCCCATCAAACATTCCCAGGGCAGGTACAGCACGGGTTAGATACAGAGTAAAGCCCCCTCTACACTGTCCCATCAAACGCTCCCAGGGCAGGTACAGCACAGGGTTAGATACAGAGTAAAGCTCCCTTTACACTGTCCCATCAAACACTCCCAGGGCAGGTACAGCACGGGTTAGATACAGAGTAAAGCTCCCTTTACACTGTCCCATCAAACACTCCCAGGGCAGGTACAGCACGGGTTAGATACAGAGTAAAGCTCCCTCTACACTGTCCCATCAAACACTCCCAGGGCAGATACAGCACGGGTTAGATACAGAGTAAAGCTCCATCTACACTGTCCCCATCAAACACTCCCAGGGCAGGTACAGCACGGGGTTAGATACAGAGTAAAGCTCCCTCTACACTGTCCCATCAAACACTCCCAGGGCAGGTACAGCACGGGTTAGATGCAGAGTAAAGCTCCCTCTACACTGTCCCATCAAACACTCCCAGGACAGGTACAGCACGGGTTAGATACAGAGTAAAGCTCCCTCTACACTGTCCCATCAAACACTCCCAGGGCAGGTACAGCACGGATTAGATACAGAGTAAAGCTCCCTCTACACTGCCCCATCAAACACTCCCAGGGCAGGTACAGCACGGGTTAGATACAGAGTAAAGCTCCCTCTACACTGTCCCCATCAAACACTCCCAGGGCAGGTACAGCACGGGTTAGATACAGAGTAAAGCTCCCTCTACACTGTCCCAACAAACACTCCCAGGGCAGGTACAGCACGGGTTAGATACAGAGTAAAGCTCCCTCTACACTGTCCCATCAAACACTCCCAGGGCAGGTACAGCACGGGTTAGATACACAGTAAAGCTCCCTCGACACTGTCCCAACAAACATTCCCAGGGCAGGTACAGCACGGGTTAGATACAGAGTAAAGCTTCCTCTGCACTGTCCCATCAAACACTCCCAGGGCAGGTGCAGCACGGGTTAGATACAGAGTAAAGCTCCCTCTACACTGTCCCATCAAACACTCCCAGGGCAGGTACAGCACGGGTTAGATACAGAGTAAAGCTCCCTCTACACTGTCCCATCAAACACTCCCAGGGCAGGTACAGCACGGGTTAGATACAGAGTAAAGCTCCCTCGACACTGTCCTGTCAAACACTCCCAGGGCAGGTACAGCACGGTTTAGATACAGAGTAAAGCTCCCTCTACACTGTCCCATCAAACACTCCCAGGGCAGGTACAGCACGGGTTAGATACAGAGTAAAGCTCCCTCTACACTGTCCCATCAAACACCCCCAGGGCAGGTACAGCATGGGGTTAGATACAGAGTAAAGCTCCCTCTACACTGTCCCATCAAACACTCCCAGGGCAGGTACAGCACGGGTTAGATACAGAGTAAAGCTCCCTCTACACTGTCCCATCAAACACTCCCAGGGCAGGTCAGGCACGGGTTAGATACAGAGTAAAGCTCCCTCTACACTGTCCCATCACACACTCCCAGGGCAGGTACAGCATGGGGTTAGATACAGAGTAAAGCTCCCTCTACACTGTCCCATCAAACACTCCCAGGGCAGGTAAGGCACGGGTTAGATACAGAGTAAAGCTCCCTCTACACTGTCCCATCAAACACTCCCAGGGCAGGTACAGCACGGGTTAGATACAGAGTAAAGCTCCCTCTACACTGTCCCATCAAACACTCCCAGGGCAGGTAAGGCACGGGTTAGATACAGAGTAAAGCTCCCTCTACACTGTCCCATCAAACACTCCCAGGGCAGGTACAGCACGGGTTAGATACAGAGTAAACCTCCCTCTACACTGTCCCATCAAACGCTCCCAGGGCAGGTAAGGCACGGGTTAGATACAGAGTAAAGCTCCCTCGACACTGTCCCCATCAAACACTCCCAGGGCAGGTACAGCACGGGTTAGATACAGAGTAAAGCTCCCTCTACACTGTCCCATCAAACACTCCCAGGGCAGGTACAGCATGGGTTAGATACAGAGTAAAGCTCCCTCTACACTGTCCCATCAAACACTCCCAGGGCAGGTACAGCATGGGTTAGATACAGAGTAAAGCTCCCTCTACACTGTCCCATCAAACACTCCCAGGGCAGGTACAGCACGGGTTAGATACAGAGTAAAGCTCCCTCTACACTGTCCCGTCAAACACTCCCAGGGCAGGTACAGCACGGGTTAGATACAGAGTAAAGCTCCCTCTACACTGTCCCGTCACACACTCCCAGGGCAGGTACAGCACGGGTTAGATACAGAGTAAAGCTCCCTCTACACTGTCCCATCAAACACTCCCAGGGCAGGTACAGCACGGGTTAGATACAGAGTAAAGCTCCCTCTACACTGTCCCATCAAACACTCCCAGGGCAGGTACAGCACGGGTTAGATACAGAGTAAAGCTCCCTCTACACTGTCCCATCAAACACTCCCAGGGCAGGTACAGCACGGGTTAGGTACAGAGTAAAGCTCCCTCTACACTGTCCCGTCACACACTCCCAGGGCAGGTACAGCACGGGTTAGATACAGAGTAAAGCTCCCTCTACACTGTCCCATCAAACACTCCCAGGGCAGGTACAACACGGGTTAGATACAGAGTAAAGCTCCCTCTACACTGTCCCATCAAACAGTCCCAGGGCAGGTACAGCACGGGTTAGATACAGTGTAAAGCTCCCTCTACACTGTCCCATCAAACACTCCCAGGGCAGGTACAGCACGGGTTAGATACAGAGTAAAGCTCCCTCTACACTGTCCCATCAAACACTCCCAGGGCAGGTACAGCACGGATTAGGTACAGAGTAAAGCTCCCTCTACACTGTCCCATCAAACACTCCCAGAGCAGGTACAGCACGGGTTAGATACAGAGTAAAGCTCCCTCTACACTGTCCCATCAAACACTCCCAGGGCAGGTACAGCACGGTTTAGATACAGAGTAAAGCTCCCTCTACACTGTCCCGTCACACACTCCCAGGGCAGGTACAGCACGGGTTAGATACAGAGTAAAGCTCCCTCTACACTGTCTCATCAAACACTCCCAGGGCAGGTACAGCACGGGTTAGATACAGAGCAAAGCTCCCTCTACACTGTCCCATCAAACGCTCCCAGGGCAGGTACAGCACGGGTTAGATACAGAGTAAATCTCCCTCTACACTGTCCCATCAAACACTCCCAGGGCAGGTACAGCACGGGTTAGATACAGAGTATAGCTCCCTCTACACTGTCCCGTCAAACACTCCCAGGGCAGGTACAGCACGGGTTAGATACAGAGTAAAGCTCCCTCTACACTGTCCCATCAAACACTCCCAGGGCAGGTACAGCACGGGTTAGATACAGAGTAAAGCTCCCTCTACACTGTCCCGTCAAACACTCCCAGGGCAGGTACAGCACGGGTTAGATACAGAGTAAAGCTCCCTCTACACTGTCCCCTCAAACACTCCCAGGGCAGGTACAGCACGGGTTAGATACAGAGTAAAGCTCCCTCTACACTGTCCCATCAAACATTCCCAGGGCAGGTACAGCACGGGTTAGATACAGAGTAAAGCCCCCTCTACACTGTCCCATCAAACGCTCCCAGGGCAGGTACAGCACAGGGTTAGATACAGAGTAACCTCCCTTTACACTGTCCCATCAAACACTCCCAGGGCAGGTACAGCACGGGTTAGATACAGAGTAAAGCTCCCTTTACACTGTCCCATCAAACACTCCCAGGGCAGGTACAGCACGGGTTAGATACAGAGTAAAGCTCCCTCTACACTGTCCCATCAAACACTCCCAGGGCAGATACAGCACGGGTTAGATACAGAGTAAAGCTCCATCTACACTGTCCCCATCAAACACTCCCAGGGCAGGTACAGCACGGGGTTAGATACAGAGTAAAGCTCCCTCTACACTGTCCCATCAAACACTCCCAGGGCAGGTACAGCACGGGTTAGATACAGAGTAAATCTCCCTCTACACTGTCCCATCAAACACTCCCAGGACAGGTACAGCACGGGTTAGATACAGAGTAAAGCTCCCTCTACACTGCCCCATCAAACACTCCCAGGGCAGGTACAGCACGGGTTAGATACAGAGTAAAGCTCCCTCTACACTGTCCCCATCAAACACTCCCAGGGCAGGTACAGCACGGGTTAGATACAGAGTAAAGCTCCCTCTAAACTGTCCCAACAAACACTCCCAGGGCAGGTACAGCACGGGTTAGATACAGAGTAAAGCTCCCTCTACACTGTCCCATCAAACACTCCCAGGGCAGGTACAGCACGGGTTAGATACACAGTAAAGCTCCCTCTACACTGTCCCAACAAACATTCCCAGGGCAGGTACAGCACGGGTTAGATACAGAGTAAAGCTCCCTCTACACTGTCCCATCAAACACTCCCAGGGCAGGTACAGCACGGGTTAGATACAGAGTAAAGCTCCCTCTACACTGTCCCATCAAACACTCCCAGGGCAGGTACAGCACGGGTTAGATACAGAGTAAAGCTCCCTCGACACTGTCCCATCAAACATTCCCAGGGCAGGTACAGCACGGGTTAGATACAGAGTAAAGCTCCCTCTACACTGTCCCATCAAACACTCCCAGGGCAGGTACAGCACGGGTTAGATACAGAGTAAAGCTCCCTCGACACTGTCCCCATCAAACACTCTCAGGGCAGGTACAGCACGGGTTAGATACAGAGTAAAGCTCCCTCTACACTGTCCCATCAAACACTCCCAGGACAGGTACAGCACGGGTTAGATACAGAGTAAAGCTCCCTCTACACCGTCCCATCAAACACTCCCAGGGCAGGTACAGCACGGGTTAGATACAGAGTAAAGCTCCCTCAACACTGTCCCATCAAACACTCCCTGGGCAGGTACAGCACGGGTTAGATACAGAGTAAAGCTCCCTCTACACTGTCCCATCAAACACTCCCAGGACAGGTACAGCACGGGTTAGATACAGAGTAAAGCTCCCTCTACACTGTCCCATCAAACATTCTCAGGGCAGGGACAGCACGGGTTAGATACAGAGTAAAGCTCCCTCAACACTGTCCCATCAAACACTCCCTGGGCAGGTACAGCACGGGTTAGATACAGAGTAAAGCTCCCTCTACACTGTCCCATCAAACACTCCCAGGACAGGTACAGCACGGGTTAGATACAGAGTAAAGCTCCCTCTACACTGTCCCATCAAACACTCCCTGGGCAGGTACAGCACGGGTTAGATACAGAGTAAAACTCCCTCTACACTGTCCCATCAAACACTCCCAGGACAGGTACAGCACGGGTTAGATACAGAGTAAAGCTCCCTCAACACTGTCCCATCAAACACTCCCTGGGCAGGTACAGCACGGGTTAGATATAGAGTAAAGCTCCCTCTACACTGTCCCATCAAACACTCCCAGGACAGGTACAGCACGGGTTAGATACAGAGTAAAGCTCCCTCTACACTGTCCCATCAAACACTCCCAGGGCAGGTACAGCACGGGTTAGATACAGAGTAAAGCTCCCTCTACACTGTCCCATCAAACACTCCCAGGGCAGGTACAGCACGGGTTAGATACAGAGTAAAGCTCCCTCTACACTGTCCCATCAAACACTCCCAGGGCAGGTACAGCACGGGTTAGATACAGAGTAAAGCTCCCTCTACACTGTCCCATCAAACACTCCCTGGGCAGGTACAGCACGGGTTAGATACAGAGTAAAGCTCCCTCTACACTGTCCCATCAAACACTCCCAGGACAGGTACAGCACGGGTTAGATACAGAGTAAAGCTCCCTCTGCACTGTCCCATCACACACTCCCAGGGCAGGTACAGCACGGGTTAGATACAGAGTAAAGCTCCCTCTACACTGTCCCATTAAACACTCCCAGGGCAGGTACAGCACAGGGTTAGATACAGAGTAAAGCTCCCTCTACATTGTCCCGTCAAACACTCCCAGGGCAGGTACAGCATGGGTTAGATACAGCGTAAAGCTCCCTCTACACTGTCCCATCAAACACTCCCAGGGCAGGGACAGCACGGGATAGATACAGAGTAAAGCTCCCTCTACACTGTCCCATTAAACACTCCCAGGGCAGGTACAGCACAGGGTTAGATACAGAGTAAAGCTCCCTCTACACTGTCCCATCAAACACTCCCAGGGCAGGTACAGCACGGGGTTAGATACAGAGTAAAGCTCCCTCTACACTGTCCCATCAATCACTCCCAGGGCAGGTACAGCACGAGTTAGATACAGAGTAAAGCTCCCTCTACACTGTCCCATTTATTGCACCGGTGGGGAAACAGTCTGCTCTGTCTTAGCCAGACCATTCCAAATTGTTACAGAAAACACTACATTTTTATACATTCCAATAAGCATGGCCACCTCATGTTAAATACATTCCTGCCACCTGATTGGATCTTGGCCCGCATGCACCTTCACGGATTGGTTACGAATCTTAATATAAACATGTATAAGCTGCCTCCTCAGTCAATCACTCAAATTGCTGAATGCTAATTGAAAGATACCTTGGAATGTAACCTAGGTAATAAAGTCCTTACGGGCAGTTGAAATGCTGGACATGCTGTCTCCATTTAATTGTTTTATATCTCTCCAAAGGTCAGCTATCTTTGAGCGCATCTTTATGGATGTGGCCTTTCATGGTGGTCCCTGTCTTCCTGACACTATTCAGTGAAACTGCCAGCGATGTCAGTTTAACTCTTTCCCCACTGCAACACTGACCCATAAAACACTCCCAGGGCTGGTACAGCACGGGTTAGATACAGAGTAAAGCTCCCTCTACACTGTCCCATCAAACACTCCCAGGGCAGGTACAGCACGGGTTAGATACAGAGTAAAGCTCCGTCTACACTGTCCCATCAAACACTCCCAGGGCAGGGGCAGCACAGGTTAGATACAGAGTAAAGCTCCCTCTACACTGTCCCATCAAACACTCCCAGGGCAGGTACAGCACGGGTTAGATACAGAGTAAAGCTCCCTCTACACTGTCCCATCAAACACTCCCAGGGCAGGTACAGCACGGGTTAGATACAGAGTAAAGCTCCCTCTACACTGTCCCATCAAACACTCCCAGGGCAGGTACAGCACGGGTTAGATACAGAGTAAAGCTCCCTCAACACTGTCCCATCAAACACTCCCTGGGCAGGTACAGCACGGGTTAGATATAGAGTAAAGCTCCCTCTACACTGTCCCATCAAACACTCCCAGGACAGGTACAGCACGGGTTAGATACAGAGTAAAGCTCCCTCTACACTGTCCCCATCAAACACTCCCAGGGCAGGTACAGCACGGGGTTAGATACAGAGTAAAGCTCCCTCTACACTGTCCCATCAAACACTCCCAGGGCAGGTACAGCACGGGTTAGATACAGAGTAAAGCTCCCTCTACACTGTCCCATCAAACACTCCCAGGGCAGGTACAGCACGGGTTAGATACAGAGTAAAGCTCCCTCTACACTGTCCCATCAAACACTCCCAGGGCAGGTACAGCACGGGTTAGATACAGAGTAAAGCTCCCTCTACACTGTCCCATCAAACACTCCCTGGGCAGGTACAGCACGGGTTAGATACAGAGTAAAGCTCCCTCTACACTGTCCCATCAAACACTCCCAGGACAGGTACAGCACGGGTTAGATACAGAGTAAAGCTCCCTCTACACTGTCCCATCACACACTCCCAGGGCAGGTACAGCACGGGTTAGATACAGAGTAAAGCTCCCTCTACACTGTCCCATTAAACACTCCCAGGGCAGGTACAGCACAGGGTTAGATACAGAGTAAAGCTCCCTCTACATTGTCCCGTCAAACACTCCCAGGGCAGGTACAGCACGGGATAGATACAGAGTAAAGCTCCCTCTACACTGTCCCATTAAACACTCCCAGGGCAGGTACAGCACAGGGTTAGATACAGAGTAAAGCTGCCTCTACACTGTCCCATCAAACACTCCCAGGGCAGGTACAGCACGGGGTTAGATACAGAGTAAAGCTCCCTCTACACTGTCCCATCAAACACTCCCAGGGCAGGTACAGCACGGGTTAGATACAGAGTAAAGCTTCCTCTACACTGTCCCATCAAACACTCCCAGGGCAGGTACAGCACGAGTTAGATACAGGGTAAAGCTCCCTCTACACTGTCCCATCAAACACTCCCAGGGCAGGTACAGCACGAGTTAGATACAGAGTAAAGCTCCCTCTACACTGTCCCATTTATTGCACCGGTGGGGAAACAGTCTGCTCTGTCTTAGCCAGACCATTCCAAATTGTTACAGAAAACACTACATTTTTATACATTCCAATAAGCATGGCCACCTCATGTTAAATACATTCCTGCCACCTGATTGGATCTTGGCCCGCATGCACCTTCACGGATTGGTTACGAATCTTAATATAAACATGTATAAGCTGCCTCCTCAGTCAATCACTCAAATTGCTGAATGCTAATTGAAAGATACCTTGGAATGTAACCTAGGTAATAAAGTCCTTACGGGCAGTTGAAATGCTGGACATGCTGTCTCCATTTAATTGTTTTATATCTCTCCAAAGGTCAGCTATCTTTGAGCGCATCTTTATGGATGTGGCCTTTCATGGTAGTCCCTGTCTTCCTGACACTATTCAGTGAAACTGCCAGCGATGTCAGTTTAACTCTTTCCCCACTGCAACACTGACCCATAAAACACTCCCAGGGCTGGTACAGCACGGGTTAGATACAGAGTAAAGCTCCCTCTACACTGTCCCATCAAACACTCCCAGGGCAGGTACAGCACGGGTTAGATACAGAGTAAAGCTCCCTCTACACTGTCCCATCAAACACTCCCAGGGCAGGGGCAGCACGGGTTAGATACAGAGTAAAGCTCCCTCTACACTGTCCCATCAAACACTCCCAGGGCAGGTACAGCACGGGTTAGATACAGAGTAAAGCTCCCTCTACACTGTCCCATCAAACACTCCCAGGGCAGGTACAGCACGGGGTTAGATACAGAGTAAAGCTCCCTCTACACTGTCCCCATCAAACACTCCCAGGGCAGGTACAGCACGGGTTAGATACAGAGTAAAGCTCCCTCTGCACTGTCCCATCACACACTCCCAGGGCAGGTACAGCACGGGGTTAGATACAGAGTAAAGCTCCCTCTACACTGTCCCATCAAACACTCCCAGGGCAGGTACAGCACGGGGTTAGATACAGAGTAAAGCTCCCTCTACACTGTCCCATCAAACACTCCCAGGGCAGGTACAGCACGGGGTTAGATACAGAGTAAAGCTCCCTCTACACTGTCCCATCAAACACTCCCAGGGCAGGTACAGCACGGGTTAGATACAGAGTAAAGCTCCCTCTACACTGTCCCATCAAACACTCCCAGGGCAGGTACAGCACGGGGTTAGATACAGAGTAAAGCTCCCTCTACAATGTCCCCATCAAACACTCCCAGGGCACGTACAGCACGGGTTAGATACAGAGTAAAGCTCCCTCTACACTGTCCCATCAAACACTCCCAGGGCTGGTACAGCACGGGTTAGATACAGAGTAAAGCTCCCTCTACACTGTCCCATCAAACACTCCCAGGGCTGGTACAGCACGGGTTAGATACAGAGTAAAGCTCCCTCTACACTGTCCCATCAAACACTCCCAGGGCAGGTACAGCACGGGGTAGATACAGAGTAAAGCTCCCTCTACACTGTCCCATCAAACACTCCCAGGGCAGGTACAGCACGGGTTAGATACAGAGTAAAGCTCCCTCTACACTGTCCCATCAAACACTCCCAGGGCAGGTACAGCACGGGTTAGATACAGAGTAAAGCTCCCTCTACACTGTCCCATCAAACACTCCCAGGACAGGTACAGCACGGGTTAGATACACAGTAAAGCTCCCTCTACACTGTCCCATCAAACACTCCCAGGGCAGGTACAGCACAGGTTAGATACAGAGTAAAGCTCCCTCTACACTGTCCCATCAAACACTCCCAGGGCAGGTACAGCACGGGTTAGATATAGAGTAAAGCTCCCTCTACACTGTCCCATCAAACACTCCCAGGGCAGGTACAGCACGGGTTAGATACAGAGTAAAGCTCCCTCTACACTGTCCCATCAAACACTCCCAGGGCAGGTACAGCACGGGGTAGATACAGAGTAAAGCTCCCTCTACACTGTCCCATCAAACACTCCCAGGGCTGGTACAGCACGGGTTAGATACAGAGTAAAGCTCCCTCTACACTGTCCCATCAAACACTCCCAGGGCTGGTACAGCACGGGTTAGATACAGAGTAAAGCTCCCTCTACACTGTCCCATCAAACACTCCCAGGGCAGGTACAGCACGGGGTAGATACAGAGTAAAGCTCCCTCTACACTGTCCCATCAAACACTCCCAGGGCAGGTACAGCACGGGTTAGATACAGAGTAAAGCTCCCTCTACACTGTCCCATCAAACACTCCCAGGGCAGGTACAGCACGGGTTAGATACAGAGTAAAGCTCCCTCTACACTGTCCCATCAAACACTCCCAGGACAGGTACAGCACGGGTTAGATACAGAGTAAAGCTCCCTCTACACTGACCCATAAAACACTCCCAGGGCTGGTACAGCACGGGTTAGATACAGAGTAAAGCTCCCTCTACACTGTCCCATCAAACACTCCCAGGGCAGGTACAGCACGGGTTAGATACAGAGTAAAGCTCCTTCTACACTGACCCATAAAACACTCCCTGGGCAGGTACAGCACGGGTTAGATACAGAGTAAAGCTCCCTCTACACTGTCCCCATCAAACACTCCCAGGGCAGGTACAGCACGGGTTAGATACAGAGTAAAGCTCCCTCTACACTGTCCCATCAAACACTCCCAGGGCAGGTACAGCACGGGTTAGATACAGAGTAAAGCTCCCTCTACACTGTCCCATCAAACACTCCCAGGGCAGGTACAGCACGGGGTTAGATACAGAGTAAAGCTCCCTCTACACTGTCCCATCAAACACTCCCAGGGCAGGTACAGCACGGGTTAGATACAGAGTAAAGCTCCCTCTACACTGTCCCATCAAACACTCCCAGGGCAGGTACAGCACGGGTTAGATACAGAGTAAAGCTCCCTCTACACTGTCCCGTCAAACACTCCCAGGGCAGGTACAGCACGGTTTAGATACAGAGTAAAGCTCCCTCTACACTGTCCCATCAAACACTCCCAGGGCAGGTACAGCACGGTTTAGATACAGAGTAAAGCTCCCTCTACACTGTCCCATCAAACACTCCCAGGGCAGGTAGAGCACGGGTTAGATACAGAGTAAAGCTCCCTCTACACTGTCCCCATCAAACACTCCCAGGGCAGGTACAGCACGGGTTAGATACAGAGTAAAGCTCCCTCTACACTGTCCCATCAAACACTCCCAGGGCAGGTACAGCACGGGTTAGATACAGAGTAAAGCTCCCACTACACTGTCCCATCAAACACTCCCAGGGCAGGTGCAGCACGGGTTAGATACAGAGTAAAGCTCCCTCTACACTGTCCCATCAAACACTCCCAGGGCAGGTACAGCACGGGTTAGATACAGAGTAAAGCTCCCTCTACACTGTCCCATCAAACACTCCCAGGGCAGGTACAGCACGGGTTAGATACAGAGTAAAGCTCCCTCTACACTGTCCCATCAAACACTCCCAGGGCAGGTACAGCATGGGTTAGATACAGAGTAAAGCTCCCTCTACACTGTCCCATCAAACACTCCCAGGGCAGGTACAGCACGGGTTAGATACAGAGTAAAGCTCCCTCTACACTGTCTCATCAAACACTCCCAGGGCAGGTACAGCACGGGTTAGATACAGAGTAAAGCTCCCTCTACACTGTCCCATCAAACACTCCCAGGGCAGGTACAGCACAGGTTATGTTGAGTCTGTGTGTCCCAGTTATGCTTATTATAAATCACTGGACACAGACCACAAGAATAACTTTTAACAGGTCTTTACTATTCGGAGGTCAGGGCTGAACTGCCCAGCAACTCCCTACACAACGTTTATACACCGGTGTGGTCACCACCGGTATTACAGTATACAGCAGCCAAGAGAAAGTAGTACATCTCTTAAGGTAGTTCTCTTAAGGTGGAACAGGTTACATACACCACAATCCTCCCTTTTTAGCTTAACAGTTATATCCCCATTTAACATAACATAATAACATATAGATATATATATATACAACTTCATGCAAAACAGTTCAAAGATTCAGTCTCTGAGGAGGCCTCCTGATTCGAGTTGGATAACGCCTTTCAGGGGTCTCTGATTCTCGTTGCTGGGGTGACTCATCTAGTTGATCTCGTTTGGATTGGACATCATCCTCAGGTACATTCACTTCTGAGGTAGATGCTTCAGGTTCACTAACTTCTTCCACGGTTGTCTCTGCCGTAACCCTGGGTTCGACCCTTGTTCTCGATTCTACCAGTTGGTCAGCATGACGCCGTATTACATTTTCACCAATATCTACCGTGTACATCAGGGGTCCTTGTCTGGCCCGAATTGTTCCAGATTGCCATTTCTCGTTTTTATAGTCCCGGGCTAACACTGGTTGTCCTATTTCGAAACTCCGAGTGGTCTTGTTATTTATATGCCGGAACTGTTTGTTTTCAACTTCCCTCCGCACATTTGGTTTTAACAAGTCCAACCTGGACCGCAACCTCCTGTTGTAGAACATCATGGCAGGACTTTGGTTTGTCACTGCATGAGTGGCGTTTCGATATGCCAGTAGGAATTTGTCCACCTTGTGTTGTAGTGGAATCTGATCTTCGCTCATGGCCTTTATTGCTTTTTTGAACGTTTGTACAAATCTCTCGGCCAACCCGTTTGTAGCCAGATGATATGGGGCAGAGGTATAATGTTTCACCCCATTCTTCTTCATGCATTTCTGGAATTCTTCTGATACGAACTGCGGTCCGTTGTCTGAACATATTTGTTCTGGCAATCCATTTCTTGCAAATATCGTTTTTAGCACCGCGATCGTCTTTTCCGAGGTAGTGGTAGTCATCTTAATCACTTCTGGCCATTTAGAATGTGCGTCCACCGCAATTAAAAACATGGAGTCCATGAATGGACCAGCAGAGTCAATATGTACACGTTGCCATGGGGTTGAAGGCCATTCCCATGGATGCAGCGGTGCAATCGGAGGTGCATTTTGCACTTTTTGGCACCCTGAGCAGCTTTTCGTCAGATCCTCTATCTGTTGGTCGATACCCGGCCACCACACATAAGCCCTAGCAAGGCTTTTCATCTTGACTCCCCCCAGATGACCTTCATGCAGTTCCTTTAGAACTCTCTCTCTTAACTTAGGAGGAATAATCACCCTTGTTCCATACATCAATGTTCCTTGACAGACGGACAGCTGTTCTCGTCTTGCTGAGAATGCCGGTAACAGTGGATCACCATGTGCTGGCCATCCCTTCACTGTCACTTCGTAGACCCGGGACAGTGTCGGTCGTTCCTGGTTTCTCTTTCAATACTTGCATTGGTGACTGGTAAACATTCGATGATGGTCGAGTGAAATAACTCAACAGGGTCAACCGTCGGTGCCTCCTCCTCTGTAGGTAGTGGCAGGCGCGACAGCCCATCAGCATTACCATGCTGCTTTGTACCTTTGAATTCGATCTGATATTGATGTGCCCCTAGGAAAAGGGACCATCTCTGGAGTCTCTGTGCTGTCATCACCGAAACACCCTTCTTAGGGTTAAAAATGGATACCAACGGCTGGTGGTCTGTCAGAAGCGTAAACTTTTGGCCCTGCAGGTAATGATTAAACTTCTTTACTCCCCACACAAGGCTGAGAGCCTCCCTATCTATCTGAGCATAGTTGCGCTCAGCGGAGGTCAATGATCTGGATGCGAACGCAACTGGCCTCTCCAGGCCATTTGGCAACTTGTGTGAGAGTACTGCCCCAATACCATATGGAGAAGCATCACAAGCCAAACGAATAGGCAGCGTTGGGTTGAAGTGAGCCAACACTTCCTCTGAGGTGATCAATGCCTTGCTTTTGCGAAAGGCCCTCTTACAGTCCTCGCTCCACTTCCATGGTACTCCCTTCTGCAAAAGAGCGTTCAGCGGGTGCAGCACCGTGGATAAATTTGGCAGAAACTTATGGTAATAGTTAATCAACCCTAGGAACGGCCTCAACTGGGATACATTATCCGGAGCGGGAGCCTTCACAACAGCTTCGATCTTGTCAGGAGACTTATGAAGCCCCTCCTGGTCAATGACATGACCACAGTACGAGATCCGCTTCTGAAAGAACTCACATTTCTGGCGATTAACTCGAAGTCCATATTCTTTCAATCTGGTGAGCACCAGTTCCAAATTTGCAAGGTGTTCCTCGTCATCATCTCCTGTAATCAGAATATCGTCCAGGTAACATTGTGTGCCTGGAATTCCCTGTAATACCTGCTCCATGGCCCTCTGCCAAATTGCTGGAGCCGATGCCACTCCAAAAACCAGTCTATTATACCGGTACAAGCCTCTATGCGTGTTGATCGTGAGATACTGGCGTGACTCTTCCTCAACTTCCATCTGTAAGTACGCCTGCGCCAGGTCTATCTTGGTGAAGTGTTTCCCGCCAGACAACGAAGCAAAGATATCCTCAATCCGCGGAAGCGGATACTGCACCGTGTGAAGCACCGGATTAACAGTGATCTTGAAATCTCCACAGATGCGAACCTTCCCCGGTTCCCCCGGCTTGTTGCTCGATGAACGCTTCATGACGGGAACAATGGGCGTGGCCCACTCACTCCAGTCTACCTTAGACAGTACTCCTGAACGTTCTAGCCCTTCCAGCTCAGCTTCCACAGCAGGTCGTATCGCATAAGGTACCGGTCTGGCTTTGAAAAATTTCGGGTTTGCATGTTCTTCAACCTTGATGTTTGCCGTAATTCCTCTCAGTGTTCCCAGTCCCTGTTGGAACACCTCTTTAGCATCGTCCAATATTCTGGACAATCGTTTAGGTTTGACATTTTTTTTACCGGAATCTACCGTTAGTGCTTTTAAGGAATGCCAGTCCATATTTATTTTCCTAATCCACTCCCATCCCAGTAGTGGTGGACCTCCCTCAGGTAGCACATATAAGTCCATTCCTCGGCTTTCTTTGCCCTTGTGGACCACCTTTACCTCTATCTTCCTGATGGGGTATACTCTTTGCCCCGTGTATGTTTTCAATACAATCTCCGTATCCCGTAGGGGAATATGTGGGAATAACCTTTTGTAATCTTGCTTATTCATGACTGTCAATGCCGATCCAGTGTCCAATTCCATCTTCACTTGGACTCCTGCTATCTGAAGTGTGACCCAGATTGTTTGGAGGTCTGCTTCATTACCAACATTGTGTACTCTTAGACTACCCAGTTCATTACTGCTGGAGTCTGAATTTGACTTCTGTTCGTTCGAACTGTTCTCTGTCACCTTGTGTACCTTTCTGTACTTTTCCTGCGGTGACTTTTTGTTGCTGGTCTTCTTTCCTGACCGGCATACTTTAGCTATGTGACCAAGCCTGCCACATTTTCTGCATTCCTGATTTTTGAACCAGCACTGGTTCTGATCGTGCGTTGTCTTTCCACAACGATAACATTTTACTGTACCCAAGACCATTTGATTGGTGCTGAGTTCCGGTGACCGTAGCTGCATTTCCGCAGTGCCTCTCGCTGCGGCTTCGTGCGATGCTGCAATAGTGACAGCTTTATCAAGCGTAAGATCATTCTCCTCAAGCAGTCGCTTTTGTGTTCCTTCTTTTAACAATCCACACACAAATTTATCTCTCAGCGCATCTGCTAGTCCTGTTCCAAACTGACAGTACTTTGATAGCTTACGCAGTTCAATTAAAAATTCAGCGTTGCTTTCGTCTTTCAGCTGCGTTCTTCACAGAAATCACAGAAACCCCACAGTGCAGATAGAGGCCATTTCGGCCCATCGAGCCTGCACCGACACATATCCCACCCGAACCCCGTAACCCCTACATCAACACATATCCCACCCTATCCCCGTAACCCCACGTATTTAATCCCCCTAACACTAAGGGTCAATTTATCATCGCCAATCAACCTAACCCGCACATCTTTGGACTGTGGGAGGAAACCGGAGCACCCGGAGGAAACCCACGCAAACACGGGGAGAATGTGCAAACTCCACACAGACAGTCACCCGAGGCCGGATTCGAACCCGGGTCTCTGGCGCTGTGAGGCAACAGTGCTAACCACTATGCCACCGTGCTGCCCTGTAAATTCTGTAAACTTTAAATCGTTCCGCTATCATCAGCGGCGTGGGGTTTAAATGATTTTTCAGGACAGTAACAATATTCGTGAAAGTCTGATCCGCCGGTTTATCTGGTGATAGAAGGTGCTTCAATAGCCCGTATGTCTTCGCACCCATTGAGCTTAATAAGGTTAGTGCTTTCTCATCATCTGGTACCTTATTTGCTTTACAATAAACTTCCATGCGTTCTACATACGTGGTCCAATCTTCGATATCGCTATCAAAGGTATTAATGTTCCCATGTTTAGGCATCCTTGCAAGTTTTTAAATTTTTCTTTTTCTCAAAATGGCGGCTTCCCGCGCTTGTCTTCTTCCCCCGCCTACTAAAATGGCGGCTTCCCGCGCTTGGCGGTCTTTCCCGCGCTCGTCTTCTTCCCCCGCCGACTACAATGGCGGACTCCCACGTTTGCCTTCTTCCCCCGCTGGCTGCAATGGCGATTGCCGTGCTGCTGCCGTTCTCGCCTCCCCAGCGGTTCTCAATTCCCCGACGCTGCTTTTACTCCCCCGCGGTTCCCGTGGGCATTCACGCTTCCCCTGCTGTTGCGCCTCTCAGCCCCGCATGCAGCCCGGTCCTTTACACCGGCTGTGTTTGAGTTCTCCACGGCTCTCGTGCCTTAAGCTGCCCCAGTCGCTGCGCCTCTCGGCCTCGATTGCAGCCCGGCCCTTTTCACCGGCCGTGGTCGAGTTCTCCGCCCTTTTTCCTCCGTTTTCCCTCCCCCACTCCACAGTCAACGCGGCCGACTTTCTGCTCGTGTCACTGATGGAGGGCTTCATGGTCAGAATTTTTCTTTTTAACCCGGGTTCTCAATGCCTCCCGTGCGATGGTGCTCAGCAGGATGATGAGGGCGGATGCCTCTTCTCGACGCCCGTTCTGAGGACGAAGCTGCCTTGGATGTAAAACTGCCGCAGGGTAAGATCGGACTCGTCGCCACTGTTAAGTCTGTGTGTCCCAGTTATGCTTATTATAAATCACTGGACACAGACCACAAGAATAACTTTAACAGGTCTTTACTATTCGGAGGTCAGGGCTGAACTGCCCAGCAGATCCCTACACAACGTTTATATACCGGTGTGGTCACCACCGGTATTACAGTATACAGCAGCCAAGAGAAAGTAGTACATCTCTTAAGGTAGTTCTCTTAAGGTGGAACAGGTTACATACACCACAGGTTAGATACAGAGTAAAGCTCCCTCTACACTGTCCCATCAAACACTCCCAGGGCAGGAACAGCACGGGTTAGATACAGAGTAAAGCTCCCTCTACACTGTCCCATCAAACACTCCCAGGGCAGGTACAGCACGGGTTAGATACAGAGTAAAGCTCCCTCTACACTGTCCCATCAAACACTCCCAGGGCAGGTACAGCACGGGTTAGATACAGAGTAAAGCTCCCTCTACACTGTCCCATCAAACACTCCCAGGGCAGGTACAGCACGGGTTAGATACAGAGTAAAGCTCCCTCTACACTGTCCCCATCAAACACTCCCAGGGCAGGTACAGCACGGGTTTAGATACAGAGTAAAGCTCCCTCTACACTGTCCCATCAAACGCTCCCAGGGCAGGTACAGCACGGGTTAGATACAGAGTAAAGCTCCCTCTACACTGTCCCATCAAACACTCCCAGGGCAGGTACAGCACGGGTTAGATACAGGGTAAAGCTCCCACTACACTGTTCCATCAAACACTCCCAGGGCAGGTACAGTGCAGGTTAGATACAGAGTAAAGCTCCCTCTACACTGTCCCATCAAACACTCCCAGGGCAGGTACAGCACGGGTTTAGATACAGAGTAAAACTCCCTCTGCACTGTCCCATCAAACACTCCCAGGGCAGGTACAGCATGGGTTAGATACAGAGTAAAGCTCCCTCTACACTGTCCCATCAAACACTCCCAGGGCAGGTACAGCACGGGTTAGATACAGAGTAAAGCTCCCTCTACACTGTCCCATCAAACACTCCCAGGGCAGGTACAGCACGGGTTAGATACAGGGTAAAGCTCCCTCTACACTGTTCCATCAAACACTCCCAGGGCAGGTACAGTGCAGGTTAGATACAGAGTAAAGCTCCCTCTACACTGTCCCATCAAACACTCCCAGGGCAGGTACAGCACGGGTTTAGATACAGAGTAAAACTCCCTCTACACTGTCCCATCAAACACTCCCAGGGCAGGTACAGCACGGGTTAGATACAGAGTAAAGCTCCCTCTACACTGTCCCATCAAACACTCCCAGGGCAGGTACCGCACGGGTTAGATACAGAGTAAAGCTCCCTCTACACTGTCCCATCAAACACTCCCAGGGCAGGTACAGCACGGGTTTAGATACAGAGTAAAGCTCTGCGCGACCCACAGTGCCAGTGCAGCAGTGAATGCCCCGTGCCTGCTCCTGCACACCCAGGGCTGGAGGCTGTTGAAAGCGCTGCACAGGAGGGGGTCCGGAGCAAGCGACTCGCCGGGCGGGTAGGGGCGCCCGCGATCAGTGAGTGCAGAACATTGAGTCGCTGCGATCAGCCCAGGAGAGTGCCTGGGAGGCCAGGTCCTCACGTGGTGTTGGTGCAGCTGGCGTGGGTCAGCAATGGGTCTGTATTCCGGTTACCCACAGCCCATAAATCACCCTCTCGTTCCAAGGCTTAATCCGCGCCGGCTTCGCAAACAGAGAACCGCGCTTGTGCTGGCTGTTCCCAGGCCGCAGTCAGCGCCACGGATGGGAACGGTCAGTTTGTGGGTTACAGACCAGCCCTCCCACTACAACCCACACACTGGGAGCATTCTCCCTCGGAGGGGCAGGTCCTCGAGTGTAGGGGGCTACACACCAGACCATTAGAGGACAGAAAGGCTTGCATTTATATAGCGCCTTTCACCACCTCAGGATGTCTCAAAGCGCTTTATAGTCAATAAAGTACTTTTTGAAGTGTGCTCACTGTTGTAATGTAGGAAACGCAGCAGCCAATTTGCGCACAGCAAGCTCCCACAAACAGCAATGTGATAATGACCGGATCATCTGTTTTAGTGATGTTGATTGAGGGATAAATATTGGCCCCAGGACACCGGGGAGAACTCCCCCTGCTCTTCTTCCAATAGTGGCCGTGGGATCTTTTACATCCACCTGAGAGAGCAGACGGGATCTCGGTTTAACATCACATCCGAAAGACGGCACCTCTGACAGTGCGGCTCCCCCTCAGTACTGCCCCTCCGACAGTGCGGCGCTCCCTCAGTACCACCCCTCCGACAGTGCGGCGCTCCCTCAGTACTGCCCCTCCGACAGTGCGGCGCTCCCTCAGTACTGCCCCTCCGACAGTGCGGCACTCCCTCAGTACTGCCTGTCCGACAGTGCGGTGCTCCCTCAGCACTGCACTGTCCGACAGTGCGGCGCTCCCTCAGCACTGCACTGTCCGACAGTGCGGCGCTCCCTCAGTACCGCCCCTCCGACAGTGCGGTGCTCTGGGAGTGTCGGCCTGGATTCTTTTGTGTTCAAGTCTCTGGAGCGGGGCTCGGAACCCACAACCTTCTGACTCAGAGGCGAGGGTGCTGCCCACTGAGCCTGGGCTGACACAGAGAGAATGGAGTCCGTCCCCCCTACTATCTGGGCAGGACTCTAGCTCAGGGCTCCAGTGGGTGCAAGGCCAGCGACTGATCCACTGCCCCACCAAGCGTCCCATCAGAGGCAGAGGAGGCCCCACATGCTCCGGGCAGCGTCTGCTTTTGTGGGAACCATCTTCTGAGGCAGTTGCCTGTCCCTGGGGCCTAATGAAGGCTTCGTATTGCTAGTGTAGCCGTGTGTAATCATGGACATTCTCCTAGCTAAAGCCTGTTTCTGTCTGACTATCTGACTAATGATTGTTTCCACACTGTTTGAACCTCCGGCCCTTTGATATTGATATAGAGTTACCGGGCTCCAGGCCCAAGCTTTTTTTGAACTAATTCCACTGGTGCTGGGTTTCCTCTTGGGCTTCGACAGCCCGACCCGTCACCTGGTAGAGTCAATCACCATCGGGGGAGGGGGAGACCACTGGTGGGGCGGGGGGCAGGGGTGGGGTGGTGGTGGGAGGTAACAAGGATCCCACGCACTGACCATTCCCCATGCAAGACCCACTCCAGAGACTTCAGAACAAAATCTAGGCCGACACTCCCAGTGCAGTACTGAGGGAGCGCCGCACTGTCGGAGGGGCAGTACTGAGGGAGCGCCGCACTGTCGGAGGGGCGGTACCGAGGGAGCGCCACACTGTCGGAGGGGCAGTACCGAGGGAGCGCCGCACTGTCGGAGGGGCGGTACCGAGGGAGCGCCGCACTGTCGGAGGGACAGTACTGAGGGAGCGCCGCACTGTCGGAGGTGCAGTACTGAGGGAGCGCCGCACTGTCGGAGGGGCGGTACTGAGGGAGCGCC
>NW_028225180.1:80255058-80310058 GCF_052327205.1 Somniosus microcephalus
GGGCTGATGTTGTTCTTGCTGCCCCTGCTGTTGCTGGGCTGGGCCCGGGGCGCGCTGGGCCTCTCCACCTGCCCTACCCTGGACCTGGAGCTATACCGGCACCGGCGCATCGAGGCGATCCGTGGCCAGATCCTCAGCAAGCTGCAGCTGACCGAGGCGCCCGATCCCGACGACCTGCCGGACGAGGTGCCGCTGGAAGTGGTGCTCCTGTACAACAGCACCCGGGACCTGCTGAGGGAGAAATCCCAGCGGCGCGACTCCCTGTGTGAGCGGGGCAACAGCCTGCAATACTACGCCAAGGAGATGCACCGACTGGACATGGTCCCATCCAGCTATCGAGAGAGTAAGCAAATGACATTCTGCAAAAAATTCGATTATGCAAAAACACCCATCATTATGGAAATCACATGAAAAAAATTATATTATGCAAAATACATGCAAAAATATATACGGTGCAAAATTATATGCAAAATATATGCAAACATGTAAACGATGCAAAAATTATATTATGCAAAATTTATGCAAAAATGTATATGATGCAAAAATTCTATTATGCAAAATATATGCAAAAATGTAAACGATGCAAAAATTCTATTATGCAAAATTTATGCAAAAATGTATATGATGCAAAAATTCTATTATGCAAAATTTATGCAAAAATGTATATGGTGCAAAAAATTATATTATGCAAAATATATGCAAAAATTTATACGATACAACAATTATATTATGCAAAGCGCATGCAAAAATGTAGTTTATGCAAAATCTATTACGCAAAACACATGCAAAAATGTATACCGTGCAAAATATATTATGCAAAATGTAATATGCAAATCTGTATATTATGCAAAGCATATGCAAAAATATGTATTATGCAAACAAAAATAGTAAGTTAATCGGCGGGGGTCTCTGAGACTGCCACCATGTCTCACAGGTCAAGCACACTCTCTGGTTAATGATACTGAGTCACACAGACTAGTGAGGTTCCACCTCTGATCTGTGCTGAGTTTGTTGGGGAGGCGAGTGGAAGCTGTGTATTTACTGTCAGCACCCCCCCCTGGGCTAGGAATGGGGTGGGGGGAGGTGGAGGTGGAAGTGGAAGAAAAACAGTCAGCGTCAGATCCCTGTCTCGTGAACCTGCGTGGGCAAGTGAGCTTCCCCCTGCTGAATAGCCCGGCCAGTGCCTTCGGAGGGGGAACAGCAAAATAATCGCTTTAAAATTTAACAAAAAGAAACTCGGTGTTGCGAATTGAAATGAACTTTCGGGTTTCTTATTTCCGCGCCCCCCCCCCCGGCCCCCCGCATCCCCCGGGTCTAAAATGCATTTGCCGCGAATCTTTGGGCTTTAACCGCACAATGAGCTGGGCTTGAGTGGGTGTGTGTGTGTTACAGGACTGCGAGTTTATTCTGTCTCTCGGGGAAGAGGGGCACCCCGGTTGCCCCCAGAGACGGTCTCCCGCTCACAAGCCCGGGTCTTGCCCTCTCAGACGAGGCGTTAAACCCAGGTCCCTCTTCGGGTGGGTATTGAGACCCCCAGTGGCACAGCTGGAGAAGTCCTGGGGTGGTGGGGGTGGGGGGTCTGGGCGATTAGGAAGATTGCGCTCGCGCCCTTTAGGACGTCCTGAAGTACGTTCGAGCTGCCGCCACTGCCGGGAACCGCAGCGGCCATCTTGCGCACGGCAAGATCCCACAAGCGGCGGATGAGATGCGCGGTGGGGGTAACCTTTGGCGGTGCCGGACGAGGGAGCGATAGCGGGCCCTGGGAGGCCGGGGCGAACTCACCAGCCCCCCCACCACCTTCCTCCCCCGCGCTTTTCTTCCAACAGTGTCGGTAGGATCTTAAACACCCGCCCGAGAGAGAGGGGGGGCCTCGGTTTAACATCTCGCCCAGCAGACGGCGTGCTAGAACGGTGGTGAGGAGCCCGAGAGGACGTCGGGAAACGGACTCCAGGGGTTCAATTATGAGGAGGGATTACACAAACTAGGGTCGTATTCCCTGGAATTTAGAAGGTCAAGGGGTGAGCTGATATTTTCAAGATATTAAGGGGAACTGATAGGGTAGAGAGGGAGAAACTATTTCCGCTGGTTGGGGAGTCTCGGACTAGGGGCAGAGTCTAAAAATTAGAGCCAGACCTTTCAGGAGCGAAGTTAGGAAACACTTCTACACACAAAGGGTGGTCGAAGTTTGGAACTCTCTTCCTCAAACGGCAATCGATGCTGGATCAAATGTTAATTTTAAATCTGAGATTGATAGATTTCTGTTAACCAAAGGTATTAAGGGATGTGGGCCAAAGGTGGGTAGATGGAGTTAGTTCACAGATCAACCATGATCTCATTGAATGGCGGAACAGGCTGGAGGGGCTGAACGGCCTCCTCCTGTTCCTAATGTTCCGATAAGCGGGCGGTGGGGGGGAGAATGGACTGTCGCGCAGTGGGCCCCCCACCAGGCACCAAAGGCAGCTCACCCCCGGGTGTGTCGGCCTCGTTTCCTGTTTGTGGGATCCTACTGTGCTGGCGACGGCTGCCAGGCCCGCCTACACGACGGGTGTCGCTGCCTTCCGGGGAGTGAGGCGCCGCGAGACACGCGGGTGTGGTCAGGAGCTGCGTAAACCCGGGGGGGGGGGGGGGGAGGTGTGGCGGGGGGGAAATGATTGCTGCAATGGCTTGGGAGCGATTTCAGGGTTTACCCGAGCCTCACCATCGGGTTTGTCATGAATCTTATCATGACTCATGAAGTAACACTGGGCGGCCAGCTGGTGGCGCCGTCCAAGGAGTATAAATACTCGGACGTGGGCCCAGCTTGCTCAGGATGTTTCTGTAACCAGGAACTAGTGATGTAACTAGAAATCTCATGGTGGTGAAACAGTTGATTAAAGCCTTGTTTTATACTCAACCCAAGGGCTCAGTGGTCTTTTTACATCAGGGTTCATCTCCGGCACGAATCTTCAGTTAATGGTTTCACGGACCTCTCATTCCTGAGTCACACGGAGTGGGCAGGACCCCCAGCTCTGGCTTGCCCTTGGGTCAGCTGGTCGTAGCCTGATTGAATGGCGGAACGGGCTCGAGGAGCTGACTGGCCTCCTCCTGCTCCCACGGCCCCCTGCCCTCCAGCACCCGCTCCCCCCCCCCGCCTCCCCACACCTCCAGGCTACGGCGCGACCAAAACCAGCCACGGGTTGCAGCTCCTCCTCAATCTGCAGCTGTGGGGGCCGCCTCGGCTTGGCTGTGCCGCACCGCGCGGTCGAATAGCCTTGCCAAAACGCTCGCCGTTTCGGCTCAGGTGCGGGCCCGGCCGTTTGGGCAGGGGCCGTGTATCTTTTCTCCCTGTCTCCCTCGAATTCGCCACCTGCCCAGTCGGTGATTTGTAGCCACGGAGGTGGAACTATTCCGGCATCCATTGCAGTGGTAGATCTGAGAGTACAAATACACAAATCACTGAAAGTAGCCACGCAGGTTAACAAGGCCTTAAAAAAAGCAAAAATAACAACAGCAAACGCTGGAAATACTCAGCAGGCCAGGCAGCATCCGTGGAGAGAGAAACAGAGTTAACGTTTCAGGTCTGGGACCCTTCATCAGAACTGGAAAAGGCTGGAGATGTAACAGATATTAAGCAGGTGCTGAGACAGGGGGGTGGGGTTTAGGAGGGGAGGAAGGAATTGAAAGAACATGCTGTGAAAATGTTGCAAATGGGAATGGCAAAATCATACTGCATGAAAAATAGGGGCAGGGGTTATAGTCTGAAATTGTTGAACTCAATGTTGAGACCAGAAGGCTGTAAAGTGCCCAATCGAAAGATGAGGTGCTGTTCCTCGAGCTTACGCTGAGCTTCATTGGAACAGTGTAAGAGACCGAGAACGGAGAGGTCAGAGTGGGAGTGGAGCGGAGAATTAAAGTGACAGGCGACCGGAAGCTCGGGGTCACCCGTACGGACTGAACGGAGGTGTTCCGCAAAGCGGTCGCCCAATCTGCGTTTGGTCTCCCCCAATGTGGAGGAGACCGCATCGTGAGCAGCGAATACAGTATACTAGATTGCAAGAAGTACAAGTAAATCGCTGTTTCACCTGGAAGGAGTGTTTGGGGCCCTGGACTAGGGTTTATTTCTAGAGGGATAGAATTGAAAAGTAGGGAAGTTATGCTAAACCTGTACCGAACCTTGGTCAGACCACACTTGGAGCACTGCGTACAGTTCTGGTCGCCATATTATAAAAAGGATATCGAGACACTGGAGAGGGTGGAGAAGATTTACAAGGATGATACCAGAAATGCGAGGGTATACATATCAGGAAAGGATGAACAGGCTGGGCCTCTTTTCTCTTGAAAAAAGAAGGCTGAGGGGTGACCTAATAGAGGTCTTTACAATGATGAAAGGTTTTGATAGAGTGGATACAGAGAGAGAGTTTCCACTTGTGGGGAAGAGCAAAACTAGGGGCCATCAATATAAGATCGTCACCAAGAAATCCAATAGGGAATTCAGGAGAAACTTCTTTCCCCAGAGAGTGGTGAGAATGTGGAACTCGCTACCACAGGGAGTGGTTGAGGCGAATAGTATCGATGCATTTAAGGGGAGGCTGGACAAGTGTATGAGGGAGACGGGAATAGAGGGTTACGCTGATAGAGTTAGATGAGGAAAGACGGGAGGAGGCTCGAGTGAAGCATAAAACCTTGTATTAATTCAAGAGCGAAACACAAACTGGGGAGAGAGATAGTCAGACCGCGATGGAGTGCGGAGTTATTTTTAAGATCAATGAGCCTCACTCATCTGTCCCTCGGTGTCTCTCTCTCTCTCCTCAGATATGATTTCCACCAGTTTCTACAACCCCTACTTCAGGCTGATTCACTTTGAGGCCTCGAGCATGGAGAGGAACGGCTCCAGCCTGGTGAAGTCGGAACTCCGACTCTTCCGCATCCGGTACCAGAAGTCCAGAGTGGCAGAGCAAAGGATTGAGCTGTACCAGGTAATGGGCGTGTTAGAGGGGGGAATGAGGGGCAGCACCTCCCACAGTGCGGCGCTCCCTCAGTACTGCCCCTCCGACAGTGCGGCGCTCCCTCAGTACTGCCCCTCCGACAGTGCGGCGCTCCCTCAGTACTGCCCCTCCGACAGTACGGCGCTCCCTCAGTACTGCCCCTCCTACAGTGCAGCGCTCCCTCAGTACCGCCCCTCCGACAGTGCGGCGCTCCATCAGTACTGCCCCTCCGACAGTACGGCGCTCCCTCAGTACTGCCCCTCCTACAGTGCGGCGCTCCCTCAGTACTGCCCCTCTGACAGTGCGGCGCTCCCTCAGTACTGCCCCTCCGACAGTGCGGCGCTCCCTCAGTACTGCCCCTCCGACAGTGCGGCGCTCCCTCAGTACTGCCCCTCCGACAGTACGGCGCTCCCTCAGTACTGCCCCTCCTACAGTGCAGCGCTCCCTCAGTACCGCCCCTCCGACAGTGCGGCGCTCCATCAGTACTGCCCCTCCGACAGTACGGCGCTCCCTCAGTACTGCCCCTCCTACAGTGCGGCGCTCCCTCAGTACTGCCCCTCCGACAGTGCGGCGCTCCCTCAGTACTGCCCCTCCGACAGTGCGGCGCTCCCTCAGTACTGCCCCTCCGACAGTGCGGCGCTCCCTCAGTACTGCCCCTCCGACAGTGCGGCGCTCCCTCAGTACTGCCCCTCCGACAGTGCGGCGCTCCCTCAGTACTGCACTGGGAGTGTCAGCCTAGATTTTGTGCTCAAGTCTCTGGAGTGGGATTTGAACCCACGACCTTCTGATTCAGAGGCGATGGTGATACCCACAGAGCCACCAGGAGTTGCTGTCCTAGCTGAGTTGTTGAATTGCCAACTTTTATTTTTTCATTTATTTCCAACACTTCAGGTTATAAAAATATTGGACTCGGGGGGGAGTGGGGCGGTGGTGGGGGGGGGCGGGGGTGGTGTGGGGAGGCTGTCCAATCCGGTAATGGGGTGTCGGTTCACTTTGCTATTGGCGGGAGTGTGGGGGGGAGGGGGGGGAGGGTCATGTGATAGAACCTGCTGAAAATACATCCAACCGGAGTTAGCAAACCTACCAGTGGGGTGGTGATAGAGGCCTCGGCCTGGGAGAAGGTGTCATTGAGAGGAGGCCTCGCCCTGGGAATAGTCCTCACCCTGGGAGGGGGGCCTCACCCTGGGAGTGGGGCCTCGCCCTGGGAGTGGGGCCTCACCCTGGGAGTGGGGCCTCACCCTGGGAGTGGGGCCTCACCCTGGGAGTGGGGCCTCACCCTGGGAATAGTCCTCACCCTGGGAGTGGGGCCTCACCCTGGGAATAGTCCTCACCCTGGGAGTGGGGCCTCACCCTGGGAGTGGGGCCTCACCCTGGGAATAGTCCTCACCCTGGGAGTGGGGCCTCACCCTGGGAGTGGGGCCTCACCCTGGGAATAGTCCTCACCCTGGGAGTGGGGCCTCACCCTGGGAATAGTCCTCACCCTGGGAGTGGGGCCTCACCCTGGGAGTGGGGCCTCACCCTGGGAATAGTACTCACCCTGGGAGTGGGCCTCACCCTGGGAGGGGGCCTCACCCTGGGAGGGGGGCCTCACCCTGGGAGTGGGGCCTCACCCTGGCAGTAGGGCCTCACCCTGGCAGTAGGGCCTCACCCTGGGAGTAGGGCCTCACCCTGGGAGTAGGGCCTCACCCTGGGAGTGGGCTGCACAATGGGGCGATGAGGGCAGCAGGAAGCCTCACAGCCCTCGGGAGAATACTGAGGGAGTTGGAACCACTGGGTTTGAGGAGTTGGAGGCTTTTAGTCCGGGAGTGCTGCCGGTCAGGGTTGTTTATCCCCGACATCATCGGGCGCTTCTTGTGGTGATTTCAGGTTCTCAAGGCCAGGGACCCGGCCTCGCCCTCTCAGCGCTACATTGACAGCAAGGTGGTACGGCCCCGGGCGGCGGGCGAATGGCTGTCGTTCAATGTCACCGAGACGGTTAGCGAGTGGTTACTGCACCGAGGTGAGTGAGGCCTGTTCACCCCCGAGGGACTGGGGGGGGGGGTGGAGCCAGTGGCAGTGGACGGGGCTGGGTGGCAGTGGGTGGGGCCGGGTGACAGTGGGTGGGGCCGGGTGACATGGGCGGGGCCGGGTGACAGTGGGCGGGGCCGGGTGACAGTGGGCGGGTCTGGGTGACAGTGGGCGGGGCCAGTGGGTGGGGCCGGTGGGTGGGGCTGGGTGACAGTGGGCGGGGCTGGGTGACAGTGGGCGGGGCTGGGTGACAGTGGGCGGGGCTGGGTGACAGTGGGCGGGGCTGGGTGACTGGGTGGGGCCGGTGGGCGGGGCCGATGGGCAGGGCTGGGTGACAGTGGGCGGGGCCGGTGGGCAGGGCTGGGTGATAGTGGGCGGGGCCGGGTGACAGTGGGCGGGGCCGGGTGACAGTGGGCGGGGCTGGGTGTCAGTGGGTGGGGCCGGTGGGCAGGTCTGGGTGACAGTGGGCAGGGCTGGGTGACAGTGGGCAGGGCCGGGTGACCGTGGGCGGGCCGGGTGACAGTGGGTGGGGCTGTGGTGAGGAGGGCAGGGCTGTGGTGACAGTGGGTGGGGCCGGGTGACAGTGGGCGGGGCTGTGGTGAGGAGGGCGGGGCTGTGGTGAGGTGGGTGGGGCTGTGGTGCCATGGGTGGGGCTGTGGTGACAGTGGGCGGGGCCGGCTGACAGTGGGCGGGGCTGTGGTGAGGAGGGCGGGGCTGTGGTGAGGTGGGTGGGGCTGTGGTGACATGGGTGGGGCTGTGGTGACAGTGGGCGGGGCCGGGTGACAGTGGGCGGGGCTGTGGTGACAGTGGGCGGGGCTGTGGTGAGGAGGGCGGGGTTGTGGTGAGGAGGTCGGGGTTGTGGTGACAGTGGGCGGGGCTGTGGTGACAGTGGGCGGGGCTGTGGTGAGGAGGGCGGGGTTGTGGTGAGGAGGGCGGGGCTGTGGTGACAGTGGGCGGGGCCGGGTGACAGTGGGCGGGGCTGTGGTGACAGTGGGCGGGGCTGTGGTGAGGAGGGCGGGGTTGTGGTGAGGAGGTCGGGGTTGTGGTGACAGTGGGCGGGGCTGTGGTGACAGTGGGTGGGGCTGTGGTGAGGAGGGCGGGGTTGTGGTGAGGAGGGCGGGGCTGTGGTGAGGAGGGCGGGGTTGTGGTGAGGAGGGCGGGGCTGTGGTGACAGTGGGCGGGGCCGGGTGACAGTGGGCGGGGCTGTGGTGACAGTGGGCGGGGCTGTGGTGAGGAGGGCGGGGTTGTGGTGAGGAGGTCGGGGTTGTGGTGACAGTGGGCGGGGCTGTGGTGACAGTGGGCGGGGCTGTGGTGAGGAGGGCGGGGTTGTGGTGAGGAGGGCGGGGCTGTGGTGACAGTGGGCGGGGCCGGGTGACAGTGGGCGGGGCTGTGGTGAGGAGGGCGGGGCTGTGGTGACAGTGGGCAGGGCCGGGTGACAGTGGGCGGGGTCGGATGACAGTGGGCGGGGCCGGGTGACAGTGGGCGGGACCGGGGCCGGTGGGCGGGGCCGGGTGACAGTGGGCGGGACCGGGGCCGGTGGGCGGGGCCGGGTGACAGTAGACGGGGCCGGGATCCCGGGCTCATGCTCTCGGTTACACCGAATCCCTTTCTCTCAGACAGAAACCTGGGATTTAAGATCAGCGTCCACTGCCCGTGCTGCACCTTCATCCCGTCCTCCAACAACATCG
Source organism: Somniosus microcephalus (assembly GCF_052327205.1). Classification (NCBI taxonomy): domain Eukaryota; kingdom Metazoa; phylum Chordata; class Chondrichthyes; order Squaliformes; family Somniosidae; genus Somniosus; species Somniosus microcephalus. The sequence goes on from NW_028225180.1 coordinate 80,263,718, forward strand.
TCCCCAACAAAAGCGAGGAACTCGAGGCTCGGTTCGCAGGTAGGTCACAGCCAGGGGACCCCTGACCCCGAGCGACAGGTCGCTGCCTCCCACAGAACATGGCCCCTTGAAAACAGGACCCCCTAAAACAGGACCCCCCGAAAACAGGACCCCCTAAAACAGGACCCCCCGAAAACAGGACCCTTCGAAAACGGGACCTCCGAAAACGGGACCCCTCAAAAACAGGACCCCCCGAAACAGGACCCCCGAAAAACAGGACCCCCAGAAAACAGGACCCCCCAAAACAGGACCCCGGAAAACAGGACCCCCCAAAAACAGGACCCCCCAAAACAGGACCCCCCGAACACAGGACCCCCCGAAAACAGGACCCCCCGAAAAAAGGACACCCTAAAACAGGACCCCCGAAAACAGGACCCTCTAAAACAGGACCCCCCGAAAACAGGACCCTGAAAACAGGACCCCCCAAAACAGGACCCCCTAAAATGCTGTCCCCACAAAACTGAACCCTATTAAAATGGCTCCAGGTAAAGTCGGGCGAGCGGCACAGTCACCAGCCCATTGAAAAGTAGAGCGTTTATACTAAACCTGTATCGAACCTTGGTTAGACCACACTTGGAGCACTGCGTACAGTTCTGGTCACCATATTATAAAAAGGATATCGAGGCACTGGAGAGGGTGCAGAGAAGATTTACAAGGATGATACCAGAAATGCGAGGGTTTACATATCAGGAAAGGATGAACAGGCTGGGTCTCTTTTCTCTTGAAAAGAGAAGGCTGAGGGGTGACCTAATAGAGGTCTTTAAAATGATGAAAGGTTTCGATAAAGTGGATACAGAGAGAATGTTTCCACTTGTGGGGAAGAGCATAACTAGAGGCCATCAATATAAGATAGTCACCAATAAATCCAATCGGGAATTCAGGAGAAACTTCTTTACCCAGAGAGTGGTGAGAATGTGGAACTCGCTCCCACAGGGAGTGGTTGAGGCGAATAGTATCAAGGCATTTAAGGGGAGGCTGGATAAACACGAGGGAGAAGGGAATAGAGGGTTACGCTGGTAGATTTAGATGAGGACAGACGGGGCAGGCTCGAGTGGAGCATAAACGCCGGCACGGACTGGTTGGGTCGAATGGCCTGTTTCTGTGCCGTATATCCTGTGTAAATCAACCCTCTGAAGGAGAAGCAGTGCGATGATACGGTGCCCCCATCAGCCCGCCCTCTGACCTCCCCCGCCCGCTGCCACCATGCCGGACTAAATCCGTACGGCTCCTTATCGCACCCGCAGCGAGTCCCGAAACGTTTCACAGCCAGGGAATGAGTGTCAGTGCTTCAGACTGTCCGCGCACAGCAAGATCCCACAATCACTAAATGGGGGATGAATCATCAGATAATGTCAGTACTGCCCCTCCGACAGTGCGGCGTTCCCTCAGTACTGCCCCTCCGACAGTGCGGCGCTCCCTCAGTACCGCCCCTCCGACAGTGCGGCGCTCCCTCAGTACCGCCCCTCCGACAGTGCGGCGCTCCCTCAGTACCGCCCCTCCGACAGTGCGGCGCTCCCTCGGTACTGCCCCTCCGACAGTGCGGCGCTCCCTCAGTACTGCCCTTCCGGCAGTGCGGCGCTCCCTCAGTACTGCCCCTACGACAGTGCGGCGCTCCCTCAGTACTGCCCCTATGACAGTGTGGCGCTCCCTCGGTACTGCCCCTCCGACAGTGCGGCGCTCCCTCGGTACTGCCCCTCCGACAGTGCGGCGCTCCCTCGGTACTGCCCCTCTGACAGTGCGGCGCTCCCTCAGTACTGCCTCTCCGACAGTGCAGCGCTCCCTCAGCACTGCCCCTCGGACAGTGCGGCGCTCCCTCAGCACTGCCCCTCCGACAGTGCGGAGCTCCCTCAGTACCGCCCCTCCGACAGTGCGGCGCTCCCTCAGTACTGCCCCTCCGACAGTGCGGAGCTCCCTCAGTACTGCCCCTCCGACAGTGCGGCGCTCCCTCAGTACTGCCCCTCCGACAGTGCGGCGCTCCCTCAGTACCGCCCCTCCGACAGTGCGGCGCTCCCTCAGTACTGCCCCTCCGACAGTGCGGCGCTCCCTCAGTACTGCCCCTCCGACAGTGCGGTGCTCCCTCAGTACTGCCCTTCCGACAGTGCGGCGCTCCCTCAGTACTGCCCTTCCGACAGTGCGGTGCTCCCTCAGTACTGCCCCTCCGACAGTGCGGCGCTCCCTCAGCCCCGCCCCTTGACAGTGCGGCGCTCCCTCAGTACCGCCCCTCCGACAGTGCGGTGCTCCCTCAGTACTGCCCTTCCGACAGTGCGGTGCTCCCTCAATACTGCCCCTCCGACAGTGCGGCACTCCCTCGGTATTGTGTCAGCCTGGATTATGGCTAGACGTTGGGCCTAGATTGCCTGAAATCAAAGCCCCTGCCCCCGACTTCACCCCAGGTCGACCAGCTGAGGCCCCTCCTGCCGGTTCTCGGCCCGCCGCGCGCGAGGTTGCGGTCACTCAGCTCTCAATTGCTTTCAGGCATCGACGACAACCCGTACAAGGAGTACAAGCGACTCCGATTGCAGCAGCAGGCGGCCTTGAGGACCCCCCACCTGCTCTTCACCCTCCTGCCCTCTGAGCGGCCGGAGTCTGGGCGCAACGGGCTGCGGTGGAAGCGTTCCGTCGACAACGAAGTCTGCTCCAGGTGAGCGGGAATCGCCGGGGAGCTGGGGCAAGGGGGGAGTGGGATGGCGGGGGGAAAATGGGTCGTGGGATTGGGGAATGGGATGGGGCTCTGGCTGCCCAACAACACCTCAGTCAAGTGGCCGTCCCTTCATGAGTGTGGAGAGGGTCGGGCCGTGCGGAGAGGGGAGAATCGGGGCTGCCCCTCGCCCCCTTACTGACGGGCACTGCCCGGTCCTGGTTGCCCCGGGGAGCGTCTTCCCCCCCACCCCCCTTGAGTTGCACCCACCGACTGACTGGCAAACTGTGTCCATTTATGGCAGCGGCTGTTCGACCATGGGGTGCGTGTGGGAGGTTTGGATGGGACGATAACCGAAAGGTCTCGGGTGCGAATCGGTGACCCCCACCGCTCCCTCTCCCCTGCCCCCCCCGCCCCCGGGGTCCGAGAGGGCGGGCCGAGCAGCCAAGTGACGGCCCTCGCTCTGGTCTCTCCCCCAGGAACGTCCAGGATGAGTGCTGCCTCCACCAGCTCTATGTCGACTTCCGCCGGGACCTGGACTGGAAGTGGATCCGCGAGCCCCGGGGTTACAAGGCCAACTTCTGTGGCGGGCCGTGCCCCTACCTGTGGAGCTCAGACGTGCTGCACAGCAAGGTAAGGCCCACCAGGCGGTGAGCTATTCGACTACGGGATGCATTGCGGTTGGGGTCGGGCGATCGAAACGCCTTTTCTTTTGACAACTAGACACAATGTAAAATAACCTCCCATCTCCTCACACCCCCTCCACTCCCCCCAGGATGCACACCACCCCCCCCCCCCCCGCTGGTTGAATGTCGACTCCCCCCATGGTTGAATGTCCGCTGAATCACTCTCAAACCTCACACATGAATTACAGGCTCAGGAGTGAGGTTTCGGAGGCCGACCAGCGAGAGCCAGCGCCTTCAGGGCAGGAGAGGGGGCCAGGTGAATAATTGGGCCGGTGGGGGTGCGATTACACTTGCTGTTCAATTGGGCATCACTCTCAAGGATGACTACCTGGATTGTTCTGCCTGGATTGTCACCTGCCCACTGGTTGCTTGCCCCACTCCAGAGACTGGAGCCCCATAATCCAGGCTGACGCTCCCAGTGCAGTACTGAGGGAGCGCCGCACTGTCGGAGGGGCAGTACTGAGGGAGCACCGCACTGTCGGAGGGGCAGTACTGAGGGAGCACCGCACTGTTGGAGGGGCAGTACTGAGGGAGCACCGTACTGAGGGAGCGCCGCACCGCCGGAAGGGCAGTACTGAGGGAGCGCCGCACTGTTGGAGGGGCAGTACTGAGGGAGCGCCGCACTGTCGGAGGGGCAGTACTGAGGGAGCGTCGCACTGTCGGAGGGGCAGTACCGAGGGAGCGCCGCACTGTCGGAGGGGCAGTACCGAGGGAGCGCCGCACTGTCGGAGGGGCAGTACCGAGGGAGCGCCGCACTGTCGGAGGGGCAGTACCGAGGGAGCGCCGCACTGTCATAGGGGCAGTACTGAGGGAGCGCCGCACTGTCGTAGGGGCAGTACTGAGGGAGCGCCGCACTGCCGGAGGGGCAGTACTGAGGGAGCGCCGCACTGTTGGAGGGGCAGTACTGAGGGAGCGCTGCACTGTCGGAGGGGCAGTACTGAGGGAGCGCCGCACTGTTGGAGGGGCAGTACTGAGGGAGCGCTGCACTGTCGGAGGAGCAGTACTGAGGGAGCGCCGCACTGTCGGAGGGGCAGTACTGAGGTGGCGCTGCACTGTTGGAGGAGCAGTACTGAGGTGGCGCTGCACTGTAGGAGGGGCAGTACTGAGGTGGCGCTGCACTGGCGGAGGGGCAGTACTGAGGGAGCGCCGCACTGTCGGAGGGGCATTACTGAGGGAGCGCCGCACTGTCGGAGGGGCGGTACCGAGGGAGCGCCGCACTGTCGGAGGGGCAGTACTGAGGGAGCGCCGCACTGTCGGAGGGGCCGTCTTTCGGGTGGGACATTAAACTCAAGGCCCTATTACGGAGAGCAGCAGGGGAGTTCTCCCAATATTTATCCCTCAACCAACATCACTAAAACAGATTATCTGGTGTCATTATCACATTGCTGTCTGTGGGAGCTTGCTGTGCACCAATTGACTGCCACATTGCAACAGCAACAACGTGTATTTATATAGCGCCTTTAACGTAGTAAAACGTCCCAAGGTGCTTCACAGGAGCGATTATCAGACAAAGTTTGACACCGAGCCACATAAGGAGATATTAGGACAGGTGACCAAAAGCTTGGTCAAAGAGGTCGGTTTTAAGGAGCATCTTAAACATAGAAGATAGGAGCAGGAGTAGGCCATTCGGCCCCTCGAGCCTGCTCCGCCATTCAATGAGATCATGGCTGATCATCCAAATTCAGTACCCTGTCCCTACCTTCTCCCCATATCCCTTGATCCCTTTAGCCTTAAGAAATATATCTAACTCCTTCTTGAATATATTTAATGAATTGGCCTCAACTGCCTTCTGTGGTAGAGAATTCCACAGTTTCACCACTCTCTGGGTGAAGAAATTCCTCCTCATCTCCGTCCTAAATGGCTCACCCCTTATCCTTAGACTGTGACCCCTGGTTCTGGACTCCCCGACCATCGGGATCATCCTTCCTGCATCTAGTCTGTCCAGTCCTGTCAGAATTTTATAAGTTTCAATGAGATCCCCTCTCATTCTTCTAAACTCCAGCGAGTATAAGCCCAATCAACCCAATCTCTCCTCATACGTCATTCCTGCCATCCCAGGTATCAGTCTGGTGAATCTTCGCTGCACTCCCTCCATGGCAAGAACATCCTTCCTCAGATAAGGCGACTAAAACTGCACACAATACTCAAGGTGTGGTCTCACCAAGGCCCTGTACAACTGCAGCAAGACATCCTTGCTCCTGTACTCGAATCCTCTCGCTATGAAAGCCAACATACCATTTGCCTTCTTAACCGCCTGCTGCACCTGCATGCTTACCTTCAGCGACTGGTGCACAAGGACACCCAGGTCTCGTTGCACTTCCCCTTTTCCCAATCTATTGCCGTTCAGATAATAATCTGCCTTCCTGTTTTTGCCACTGAAGTGGATAACCTCGCATTTATCCACATTATACTGCATCTGCCCAATCACCCAACCTGTCCAATCTTAAAGGAGGAGAGAGAGAGAGGCGGAGAGGTTTAGGGAGGGAATTCCAGAGCTTAGGGCCCGGGCAGCTGAAGGCACGGCCACCAATGACGGAGCGATGGAAATCGGGGGGATGCGCAAGAGGCCAGAATCTGCAACAGTGACTTCAGGAAACAGGACCTCATTGGCTGTGAAGCGCTTTGGGACAGTCCTGAGGTGGGTGAGGAGGTTTCTTTTCCTTTTCTTTAAACACAATGCCCCATTTTTTTCCCCTCCTCCTTCTCCCAGGTCCTCATCCTCTACAGTTTCCGTAATCCGGAGGCCTCGGCCGCGCCCTGCTGCGTGGCCAACGACTTGGACCCCTTGGCCGTCATGTACTACGTGGGCCGGCGACCGAAGGTGGCGCAGCTGTCCGACATGAGCGTGCAGTCGTGCAAGTGCAGATAAGACCCGGGGGGGCGGGCGGGGGGGGGGGGGGTGGCGGCGGGAGAATGAGCACATCAGGGTCGCCAGTTTGGCCGGGACGTATTCCTGGAGGTTCCGTCACTTGACCTCCTGCGGCCAACCCCCCCCCCCCACCCCCCCCCGCCATTGGTCTATCCTCGCCGTGCCCCCCGCCTTCCCAACCAATCGGAAAGCCAACAGACTCTTCCGTACCCCGACTGGACGATTCTTGACTGGCCGGTTGAACCACGTCCTCCCGCCCCCCCGCCCTACCCCGTGTCCGATATTTTTATCATTTCAGAAAAAGACAATATTTTTTATTACTCTCGCGATTTTTCTCCCCGTGTTGTTTTTTTTTATGCCCTCGGAGATTAATCTTCCATTCCTGGAGATGCCAGCACGGTGGCATAGTGGTTAGCACTGTTGCCTCACAGCGCCAGGGACCCGGGTTCGAATCCGGCCTCGGGCGACTGTCTGTGTGGAGTTTGCACATTCTCCCCGTGTTTGCGTGGGTTTCCTCCGGGTGCTCTGGTTTCCTCCCACAGTCCAAAGATGTGCGGGTTAGGTTGATTGGCTATGATAAATTGACCCTTAGTGTTAGGGGGATTAAATACGTGGGGTTACGGGGATAGGGTGGGATATGTGTTGGTGTAGGGGTTACGGGGATCGGGTGGGATATGTGTCGGTGCAGGCTCGATGGGCCGAAATGGCCTCTATCTGCACTGTGAGGTTTCTGTGATTCTGTGGTTTCTGTGATGCCCCGGGGCAGCCCTGGAGGGTTGGCCCACCCAAGCTGGGGCTGGCGAAGGGCCGTCTCGCAGACTGCCTTGAGACCGGGGACCCCCGCGACCTCGCCCCCCCCCGCCCCTCTCCCTAGCGACCCTGAGGATGACCCCGCTTTCTGCCCCCCTCTCTCCCCCTCCTCCGTGGGGGGGTCAGTCAGTCAGTCAACGCCAACCCAGTTGACTCCCCCAGTAAGCCGTGAGGAACTCCCTAGTTTTAACCGTCCTACTGAGGTGGGGCTGTGAAGGTGGGGGGCGGTGGGGGGGGAAGCAGACGGGAGTTTGGGGATCACAGATGCTTCACTAACCGGTGACTAGGAGCCGGGCTAATCTTGCATTTTGAACGGAGGAGACGGCAGGCTTCGCCGGAAGACTAGGCCCGGACCTCAATCTACCTCCTCGCTCCTCCCGTCTCCATGGTTACCGAGCAGACTTGCTGCGCTTTCTTGCATTTTTCGCTTGGTTTCTCATTGCCCGGTGTCCGCTTTTGATTTTTGTCCTGCGCGTGTGTGTTTTTTTTTTGTATAAACAGTTTTTTTTTTACACGTATAATTAAGTTTGTAAACCTATGAAAAGTACCGACAATTAAACCTGTATATTTACACTCCCGCATCAGGCTTCTTGTTTCACTGTCGCACGCAGGGTCAGGCTTGCAAACAAGGTACAGAGCGTTGTATCTGTGTCACAAAGCACATGCTCTCACACACTCACACTCACTCACACTCACATGCACTCACACGCACTCACATACACACTCAGTGTGGCGGCACGACTGTGTACCAAAGATCCCAGTCGCGCCCCCTAACCGCTCCGACCCCTCCCCCACGTTTACCTCCCACCTGCCCCCACCCCTCCCCCTCCTCTCGCCGCCCCCGGTGCGGTCTGCGATCGGAAGCCAGCCCCATGTGGATGTTAAATAGAACAGGTCAGTGTGGAGGAGGCTGCCTGGCGCAGCCCAGCCACTCAGCAACCCGGGGACAAAGAGGCATTGATCCCTCGCCAGCCACAGGCCTCCTCAGATCTTCCTAGAATCTGCGCAGCATTTGCAACAGCTTCCGACAGCCGGGTTAACCCTCTCCCAACCCTCGGCCTGCCCTCGCCTGCTGTCCCTCGCTCCGTACGGTGAGGTGGGGGGGGTGGGGGGTGGTGGGTACAGTTTCATGGACGTCGCCAGTCTGCCCGCACTTTGCCCAAGGTGGCCATTCCTCAGCGGGGCATCCGAGACAGAGAGTGGAGGCGAGTGGATCGATCGCAGCTCAGTCCGAGGGGCAGTACTGAGGGAGCGCCGCACTGTCGGAGGGGCAGTACTGAGGGAGCGCCGCACTGTCGGAGGGGTAGTACTGAGGGAGCGCCGTACTGTCGGAGGGGCGATACTGCGGGAGCGTCGCACTGGCGGAGGGGCGGTACTGAGGGAGCGCCACACTGTCAGAGGGGCTGCACTGAGGGAGCGCCACACTGTCGGAGGGGCAGTACTGAGGGAGCGCCGCGCTGTCGGAGGGACGGTACCGAGGGAGTGCCACACTGTCGGAGGGGCAGTACTGAGGGAGCGCCGCACTGTCGGAGGGGCAGTACTGAGGGAGCTCCGCACTGTCGGAGGGGCGGTACTGAGGGAGCGCCGCACTGTCGGAGGGGCAGTACTGAGGGAGCGCCGCACTGTCGGAGGGGGAGTGCTGAGGGAGCGCCGCACTGTCGGAGGGGCGGTACTGAGGGAGCGCCACACTGTCGGAGGGGCAGTACTGAGGGAGCGCCGCACTGTCGGAGGGTCAGTACTGAGGGAGCGCCGCACTGTCCCACAGTAGAAGAGCAGAGGAGTTCTCCCCAGTGCCCTGGGCCAATATTTATCCCACAACCAACATCACCAATAACAGATTATCTGGTCATTATCACATTGCTATTGTGGGATCTTGCTGTGCGCAAAGACGTTCTATAAATGTCTGTACTTTCTTTCTCTTTCATTCTTTTTCTCTCGCTCTTTCTTTCTCTCTCTGTTTTTTTCTCACCCTCTCTTTCTCCCTGTGCCCCTCACACACTTTCTGCTGCTGCGCTCTCTGTATCTCTCAGTTCATCACAGACTCTTCAATGTGGCAGCGTACAGGCAGCTTGTGACTCCGACCGCCTCCCCGGTGGTGTTAAAAGGGTAATGCAAGCAGAAGCGGCCGCACTGGGTGGGGCCCGCGCCGTCAAAGCGAGCGCGCGTGCATGGGTGGGGTTATGGGTCGCGGGGTTATGGGTCGCGGGGCTATGGTTCGCGGGGTTATGGGTGGCGGGGTTATGGGTGGCGGGGTTATGGGTGGCGGGGTTATGGGTGGCGGGGTTATGGGTGGCGGGGTTATGGGTGGCGGGGCTATGGGTCGCGGGGTTATGGGTCGCGGGGCTATGGGTCGCGGGGCTATGGGTCATGGGGTTATGGGTGGCGGGATTATGGGTGGCGGGGCTATGGGTGGCGGGGCTATGGGTGACGGGGTTATGGGTCGCGGGGTTATCAGGCTCCCGGTCACCTTCGGCCTGATCAGCTGGGCGAGCCGCCACGTATTTAGGGCCCAAGAGGCGCACAGAGCAGGAAGATCTCAGGGTTCGATCCCGGGCTTGTGCCGGGTTACTTCATCTGAGCCTGGAATGGCGCGGAGCCCACTTCCCGGGGGGGGCGGGGCAGGGCAGGAAACCAGCTACACTTCACACTGCAGGGTGAGGCTTAGCTGAGGTCCGGAGGGCGTCCCTGGGAAAGGTGGGGGGTGGGGTGGAGAATTAGCTACGCTCCCCAATGCAGGGGCGAGGCGGCGATGCCCTCATAGTCAAATAGCCTCCAAGAATAGTCGCTGCTCTGAGATCTAGGGAACGGTATGAGTTGGGGCGGGGGGGGTGGTGGGGGGATGCTGGCCTATTTCCGCTTCCACCAACCCCCACCGCCCTTCCCGCCCCCCCACCGCCCCCCCACCCCCGGCGAGACACAGTGTCTCGGGGACGGGACAGGCTGGGGGGAGGGGGCAGAACTGGGTGTGAGAGCGGAGGGGTGAATTACACTAAACAAGTTGTTTGGGTTCAAGTGTTGACGAGCGAGAGAGTGAATCCAGCGCTGGCGTGCGAGACCTCGGGGTTGGGAGCTGAATGGCACCATTGCCACCTCTGCATATTTACTCAGTGATGGATCACTAGAGAGCACTCAATGATGTTTTTGACAAAGATGTTTGCACGGGAAATACCGAGTAGCCCACAAGGACAACACTGCGTCCCCACAGAGCTGGGCAAGAGGTCCCAGCTATCCTGTTTTCGACCGGCTGGAGGTTATTTTGACAGCACCGAGAACTCCTGCCAACTTTCAGCTCCATCCTGTGCTCACTGGCAGCATCATCACATTAAAGGAACACACTGTCCCCGTCAAACACTCCCGGGGCAGGTACAGCACGGGTGAGATACAGAGTAAAGCTCCCTCTACACTGTCCCATCAAACACTCCCAGGGCAGGTACAGCACGGGTTAGATACAGAGTAAAGTTCCCACTGCACTGCCCGATCAAACCCTCCCATGGCAGGTACAGCATGGGTTAGATACAGAGTAAAGCTCCATCTACACTGTCCCATCAAACACACCCAGTGCAGGTACAGCACGGGTTAGATACAGAGTAAAGCTCCCTTTACACTGTCCTGTCAAACGCTCCCAGGGCAGTTACAGCACGGGTTAGATAGAGAGTAAAGCTCCCTCTACACTGTACCATCAAACGCTCCCAGGGCAGTTACAGCACGGGTTAGATAGAGAGTAAAGCTCCCTCTACACTGTCCCATCAAACACTCCCAGGGCAGGTACAGCACGGGTTAGATGCAGAGTAAAGCTCCCACTACACTGCCCCATCAAACATTCCCAGGGCAGGTACAGCACGGCGTTAGATACAGAGTAAAGCTCCCTTTACACGATCCCATCAAACACTACAAGGCGAGGTACAGCACGGGTTAGATACAGAGTAAAGCTCCCTGTACATTGTCCCCATCAAACACTCCCAGGGCAGGTACAGCACAGGTTAGATACAGAGTAAAGCTCCCTCTGCACTGTCCCATCAAACACTCCCAAGGTAGGTACAGCATGGGTTAGATACAGAGTAAAGCTCCCTCTACACTGTCCCGTCAAACACTCCAAGGGCAGTAACAGCAAGGGTTAGATACAGAGTAAAGCTCCCTCTACACCTTCACTTCAAACACTCCCAGGGCAGGTACAGCACAGGTTAGATACAGAGTAAAGCTCCCTCTACACTGTCCCATCAAACACTCCAAGGGCAGGTACAGCACAGGTTAGATGCAGAGTAAAGCTCCCACTACACTGTCCCAACAAACACTCCCAGGGCAGTTACAGCACGGATTAGATACAGAGTAAAGCTCTCTCTGCGCTGTCCCGTCAAACACTCCCAGGGTAGGTCCAGCACGGGTTAGCTACAGAGTTAAGCTCTTTCTACACTGTCCCCATCAAACACTCCCAGGGCAGGTACAGCACGGGTTAGATACAGAGTAAAGCTCCCTCTACACTGTCCCATCAAACACTGCCAGGGCAGGTACAGCACGGGTTAGGTACAGAGTAAAGCTCCCTCTACACTATCCCATCAAACACTCCCAGGGCAGGTACAACACGCGTTAGATACAGAGTAAAGCTCCCTCTACACTGTCACATTACACACTCCCAGGCAGGTACAGCATGGGTTAGATACAGAGTAAAGCTCCCTGTACACTGTCCCATCAAACACTCCCAGGGCAGGTACAGCACGGGTTAGATACAGAGTAAAGCTCCCTCTACACTGTCCCATCATACACTCCCAGGGCAGGAAAAGCACGGGTTAGATACAGAGTAAAGATCCCTCTACACTGTCCCATCAAACACTCCCAGGGCAGGTACAGCACGGGTTAGATACAGAGTAAAGCTCCCTCCACACTGTGACCATCAAACACTCCCAGGGCAGGTACAGCACGGGTTAGATACAGAGTAAAGTTCACTCTACACTGTCCCATCAAACACTCCAAGGGCAGGTACAGCACAGGTTAGATGCAGAGTAAAGCTCCCACTACACTGCCCCATCAAACATTCCCAGGGCAGGTACAGCACGGGGTGAGATACAGAGTAAAGCTCCTTCCACACTGTCCCAACAAACACTCCCAGGGCAGTTACAGCACGGATTAGATACAGAGTAAAGCTCTCTCTGCGCTGTCCCGTCAAACACTCCCAGGGTAGGTCCAGCACGGGTTAGCTACAGAGTTAAGCTCTTTCTACACTGTCCCCATCAAACACTCCCAGGGCAGGTACAGCACAGGTTAGATGCAGAGTAAAGCTCCTTGTACACTGTCCCCATCAAAAACTCCCAGAGCAGGTACAACATGGATTAGATACAGATTAAAGCTTCCTTTACACTGTCCCATCAAACACACCCAGGGCAGGTATAGCACGGGTTAGATACAGAGTAAAGCTCCCTCTACACTGTGTCATCAAACACTCCCAGGGCAGGTACAGCACGGGTTAGATACAGAGTAAAGCTCCCTCTACAGTGTCCCATTAAACACTCCCAAGGCAGGGACAGCACAGGTTAAACACAGAGTAAAACTCCCTCTACACTGTCCCATCAAACACTCCCAGGGCAGGTACAGCACGGGTTAGATACAGAGTAAAGCTCCCTCTACACTGTCCCATCAAACACTCCCAGGGCAGGTACAGCACGGGTTAGATACAGAGTTAAGCTCCCTCTGCACTGTCCCATCAAACACTCCCAGGGCAGGGACAGCACGGGGTAGATACAGAGTAAAGCTCCCTGAACACTGTCCCATCAAACACTCGCAGGGCAGGTCCAGCACGGGTTAGATACAGAGTAAAGCTCCCTCTGCACTGTCCCATCAAACACTCCCAGGGCAGGTACAGCACGGGGTAGATACAGAGTAAAGCTCCCTCAACACTGTCCCATCAAACACTCCCAGGGCAGGTACAGCACGGATTAGATACAGAGTAAAGCTCCCTTTACACTGTCCCATCAAACACTCCCCGGGCAGGTACAGCACGGGTTAGATAAAGAGTAAAGCTCCCTCTACACTGCCCCATCAAACACTCCCAGGTCAGGTAGAGCACGGGTTAGATACAGAGTAAAGCTCCCTCTACACTATCCCATCAATCACTCCCAGGGCAGGTACAGCACGGGTTAGATACAGAGTAAAGCTCCCTCTACACTGTCCCCATCAAACACTCCCAGGGCAGGTACAGCACGGGGTTAGATACAGAGTAAAGCACCCTCTACACTGTCCCGTCAAATACTCCCAGGGCAGGTACAGCACGGGTTAGATACAGAGTAAAGCTCCCTCTACATTGTCCCATCAAACATTCCCAGGGCAGGTACAGAACGGGTTAGATACAGAGTAAAGCTCTCTCTATACTGTCCCATCAAACACTCCCAGGGCAGGTACAGCACAGGTTAGATACAGAGTAAAGCTCCCTCTACACTGTCCCATCAAACACTCCCAGGCCAGGTACAGCACGGGTTAGATACAGAGTAAAGCTCCCTCTACACTGTCCCGTCAAACACCCCCAGGGCAGGTACAGCACGGGTAGATACTGAGTAAAGCTCCCTCTACACTGTCCCATTAAACACTCCCAAGGCAGGGACAGCACAGGTTAAACACAGAGTAAAACTCCCTCTACACTGTCCCATCAAACACTCCCAGGGCAGGTACAGCACGGGTTAGATACAGAGTAAAGCTCCCTCTACACTGTCCCATCAAACACTCCCAGGGCAGGTACAGCACGGGTTAGATACAGAGTAAAGCTCCCTCTACACTGTCCCATCAAACACTCCCAGGGCAGGTACAGCAAGGGTTAGATATAGAGTTAAGCTCCCTCTGCACTGTCCCATCAAACACTCCCAGGGCAGGGACAGCACGGGGTAGATACAGAGTAAAGCTCCCTGAACACTGTCCCATCAAACACTCGCAGGGCAGGTCCAGCACGGGTTAGATACAGAGTAAAGCTCCCTCTGCACTGTCCCATCAAACACTCCCAGGGCAGGTACAGCACGGGGTAGCTACAGAGTAAAGCTCCCTCAACACTGTCCCATCAAACACTCCCAGGGCAGGTAAAGCACGGGTTAGATACAGAGTAAAGCTCCCTCTGCACTGTCCCCATCAAACACTCCCAGGGCAGGTACAGCACGGGTTAGATACAGAGTAAAGCTCCCTCTACACTGTCCCATCAAACACTCCCAGGGCAGGTACAGCACGGGTTAGATACAGAGTAAAGCTCCCTCTACACTGTCCCATCAAACACTCCCAGGGCAGGTACAGCACGGGTTAGATACAGAGTAAAGCTCCCTCTACACTGTCCCATCAAACACTCCCAGGGCAGGTACAACACGGGTTCGATGCAGAGTAAAGCTCCCTTTACACTGTCCTGTCAAACAATCCCAGGGCAGGTACAGCGCGGGGTTAGATACAGAGTAAAGCTCCCTCTACTTTGTCCCGTCAAACACTCCCAGGGCAGGTACAGCACGGGTTAGTTACAGAGTAAAGCTCCCTTTACACTGTCCTGTCAAACACTCCCTGGGCAGGTACAGCACGGGCTAGATACAGAGTAAAGCTCCCTTTACACTGTCCTGTCAAACAATCCCAGGGCAGATACAGCACGGGGTTAGATACAGAGTAAAGCTCCCTCTACACTGTCCCATCAAACACTCCCAGGGCAGGTACAGCACGGGTTAGATACAGAGTAAAGCTCCCTCTGCACTGTCCCATCAAGCACTCCCAGGGCAGGTACAGCAGAGGTTAGTTACAGAGTAAAGCTCCCTCTACTTTGTCCCATCAAACACCCCCAGGGCAGGTACAGCACGGGTTAGATACACAGTAAAGCTCCCTCTACACTGTCCCATTAAACACTCCCAGGGCAGGTACAGCACGGGTTAGATACAGAGTAAAGCTCCCTTTACACTGTCCCATCAAACACTCCCAGGGCAGGTACAGCAAGGGTTATATACAGAGTAAAGCTCCCTCTACACTGTCCCATCAAACACTCCCAGGGCAGGTACAGCACAGGTTAGATACAGAGTAAAGCTCCCTCTACACTGTCCCATCAAACACTCCCAGGGCAGGTACAGCACGGGTTAGATACAGAGTAAAGCTCACTCTACATTGTCCCATCAAACGCTGCCAGGGCAGGTACAGCATGGGTTAGATACAGAGCAAAACTCCCTCTACACTGTCCCATCAAACACTCCCAGGGCAGGTACAGCACGGGTTAGATACAGAGAAAAGCTCCCTCTACACTGGCCCTTCAAACAATCCCAGGGCAGGTACAGCACAGGTTAGATACAGAGTAAAGCTCCTTCTACACTATCCCATCAAACACTCCCAGGGCAGGTACAGCACGGGTTAGATACAGAGTAAAGCTCCCTCTACACTGTCCCCATCAAACACTCCCAGGGCAGGTACAGCACGGGGTTAGATACAGAGTAAAGCTCCCTCTACAGTGTCCCATCAAACGCTCCCAGGGCAGGTACAGCATGGGTTAGATACAGAGTAAAGCTCCCTCTACACTGTCCCCATCAAACACTCCCAGGGCAGGTACAGCACGGGGTTAGATACAGAGTAAAGCACCCTCTACAGTGTCCCATCAAACGCTCCCAGGGCAGGTACAGCACGGGTTAGATGCAGAGTAAAACTTCTTCGACACTGTCCCCTTCAAAAAGTCCCAGGGCAGGTACAGCTCAGGTTATATACACAGTAATGTTCCCTCTACACTGCCCATCACACACTCCCAGGGCAGGTACACCACGGGTTAGGTACAGAGTAAAGCTCCCTCTACACTGTCCCATCAAACACTCCCAGGGCAGGTACAGCACGGGTTAGATACAGAGTAAAGCTCCCTTTACACTGTCCTGTCAAACAATCCCAGGGCAGGTACAGCACGGCGTTAGATACAGAGTAAAGCTCCCTCTACAGTGTCCCATCAAGCACTCCCAGGGCAGGTACAGCACGGGTTAGATACAGAGTAAAGCTCCCTTTACACTGTCCTGTCAAACAATCCCAGGGCAGATACAGCACAGGGTTAGATACAGAGTAAAGCTCCCTCTACACTGTCCCCATCAAACACTCCCGGGGCAGGTACAGCACAGGTTAGATACAGAGTAAAGCTCCTTCTACACTGTCCCATGAAACACTCCCAGGGCAGGTACAGCACGGGTTAGATATAGAGTAAAGCTCCCTCAACACTATCCCATCAATCACTCCCAGGGCAGGTACAGCACGGGTTAGATACAGAGTAAAGCTCCCTCTACACTGTCCCATCAAACACTCCCAGGGCAGGTACAGCACGGGTTAGATACAGAGTAAAGCTCCCTCTACACTATCCCATCAATCACTCCCAGGGCAGGTACAGCACGGGTTAGATACAGAGTAAAGCTCCCTCTACACTGTCCCCATCAAACACTCCCAGGGCAGGTACAGCACGGGGTTAGATACAGAGTAAAGCACCCTCTACACTGTCCCGTCAAATACTCCCAGGGCAGGTACAGCACGGGTTAGATACAGAGTAAAGCTCCCTCTACATTGTCCCAGCAAACATTCCCAGGGCAGGTACAGAACGGGTTAGATACAGAGTAAAGCTCTCTCTATACTGTCCCATCAAACACTCCCAGGGCAGGTACAGCACGGGTTAGATACAGAGTAAAGCTCCCTCTACACTGTCCCGTCAAACACCCCCAGGGCAGGTACAGCACGGGTTAGATACTGAGTAAAGCTCCCTCTACACTGTCCCATTAAACACTCCCAAGGCAGGGACAGCACAGGTTAAACACAGAGTAAAACTCCCTCTACACTGTCCCATCAAACACTCCCAGGGCAGGTACAGCACGGGTTAGATACAGAGTAAAGCTCCCTCTACACTGTCCCATCAAACACTCCCAGGGCAGGTACAGCACGGGTTAGATACAGAGTAAAGCTCCCTCTACACTGTCCCATCAAACACTCCCAGGGCAGGTACAGCACGGGTTAGATACAGAGTTAAGCTCCCTCTGCACTGTCCCATCAAACACTCCCAGGGCAGGTACAGCACGGGGTAGATACAGAGTAAAGCTCCCTCAACACTGTCCCATCAAACACTCCCAGGGCAGGTACAGCACGGGTTAGATACAGAGTAAAGCTCCCTCTACACTGTCCCCATCAAACACTCCCAGGGCAGGTACAGCACGGGTTAGATACAGAGTAAAGCTCCCTCTACACTGTCCCATCAAACACTCCCAGGGCAGGTACAACACGGGTTAGATGCAGAGTAAAGCTCCCTTTACACTGTCCTGTCAAACAATCCCAGGGCAGGTACAGCACGGGGGTAGATACAGAGTAAAGCTCCCTCTACTTTGTCCCGTCAAACACTTCCAGGGCAGGTACAGCACGGGTTAGATACTGAGTAAAGCTCCCTTTACACTGTCCTGTCAAACACTCCCAGGGCAGGTACAGCACGGGCTAGATACAGAGTAGAGCTCCCTTTACACTGTCCTGTCAAACATTCCCAGGGCAGATACAGCACGGGGTTAGATACAGAGTAAAGCTCCCTCTACTTTGTCCCATCAAACACTGCCAGGGCAGGTACAGCACGGGTTAGATACACAGTAAAGCTCCCTTTACACTGTCCCATCAAACACTCCCCGGGCAGGTACAGCACGGGTTAGATAAAGAGTAAAGCTCCCTCTACACTGTCCCATCAAACACTCCCAGGTCAGGTACAGCATGGGTTAGATACAGAGTAAAGCTCCCTCTACAGTGTCCCATCAAACACTCTCAGGGCAGGTACAGCACGCGTTAGATACAGAGTAAAGCTCCCACTACACTGCCCCATCAAACCCTCCCATGGCAGGTACAGCACGGGTTAGATACAGAGTAAAGCTCCCTCTGCACTGTCCCATCAAACACTCCCCGGGCAGGTGCAGCACAGGTTAGATACAGAGTAAAGCTCCTTCTACACTGTCCCATCAATCACTCCCAGGGCAGGTACAGCACGGGTTAGATACAGAGTAAAGCTCCCTCTACACTGTCCCCATCAAACACTCCCAGGGCAGGTACAGCACGGGGTTAGATACAGAGTAAAGCACCCTCTACACTGTCCCATCAAACGCTCCCAGGGCAGGTACAGCACGGGTTAGATGCAGAGTAAAACTCCTTCGACACTGTCCCCTTCAAAAAGTCCCAGGGCAGGTACAGCTCAGGTTATATACACAGTAATGTTCCCTCTGCACTGCCCATCACACACTCCCAGGGCAGGTACACCATGGGTTAGATACCGAGTAAAGCTCCCTCTACACTGTCCCATTAAACACTCCCAAGGCAGGGACAGCACAGGTTAAACACAGAGTAAAGCTCCCTCTACACTGTCCCATCAAACATTTCCAGGGCAGGTAAAGCACGGGCTAGACAGAGTAAAGCTCCCTCTACACTGTCCCATCAAACACTCCCAGGGCAGGTACAGAACGGGTTAGATACAGAGTAAAGCTCCCTCGACACTGTCCCATCAAACACTCCCAGGGCAGGTACAGCACGGGTTAGATACAGAGTAAAGCTCCCTCTGCACTGTCCCATCAAACACTCCCAGGGCAGGTACAGCACGGGGTAGATACAGAGTAAAGCTCCCTCAACACTGTCCCATCAAACATTCCCAGGGCAGGTACAGCACGGGTTAGATACAGAGTAAAGCTCCCTTTACACTGTCCTGTCAAACAATCCCAGGGCAGGTACAGCACGGGGTTAGATACAGAGTAAAGCTCCCTCTACAGTGTCCCATCAAACACTCCCAGGGCAGGTACAGCACGGGTTAGATACAGAGTAAAGCTCCCTCTACACTGTCCCATCAAACACTCCCCGGGCAGGTACAGCACGGGTTAGATACAGAGTAAAGCTCCCTCTACACTATCCCATCAATCACTCCCAGGGCAGGTACAGCACGGGTTAGATACAGAGTAAAGCTCCCTCTACACTGTCCCCATCAAACACTCCCAGGGCAGGTACAGCACGGGGTTAGATACAGAGTAAAGCACCCTCTACACTGTCCCGTCAAATACTCCCAGGGCAGGTACAGCACGGGTTAGATACAGAGTAAAGCTCCCTCTACATTGTCCCATCAAACATTCCCAGGGCAGGTACAGAACGGGTTAGATACAGAGTAAAGCTCTCTCTATACTGTCCCATCAAACACTCCCAGGGCAGGTACAGCACAGGTTAGATACAGAGTAAAGCTCCCTCTACACTGTCCCATCAAACACTCCCAGGGCAGGTACAGCACGGGTTAGATCCAGAGTAAAGCTCCCTCTACACTGTCCCGTCAAACACCCCCAGGGCAGGTACAGCACGGGTTAGATACTGAGTAAAGCTCCCTCTACACTGTCCCATTAAACACTCCCAAGGCAGGGACAGCACAGGTTAAACACAGAGTAAAACTCCCTCTACACTGTCCCATCAAACACTCCCAGGGCAGGTACAGCACGGGTTAGATACAGAGTAAAGCTCCCTCTACACTGTCCCATCAAACACTCCCAGGGCAGGTACAGCACGGGTTAGATACAGAGTAAAGCTCCCTCTACACTGTCCCATCAAACACTCCCAGGGCAGGTACAGCACGGGTTAGATACAGAGTTAAGCTCCCTCTGCACTGTCCCATCAAACACTCCCAGGGCAGGTACAGCACGGGTTAGATACAGAGTAAAGCTCCCTCTACACTGTCCCCATCAAACGCTCCCAGGGCAGGTACAGCACGGGTTAGATACAGAGTAAAGCTCCCTCTACACTGTCCCATCAAACACTCCCAGGGCAGGTACAACACGGGTTAGATGCAGAGTAAAGCTCCCTTTACACTGTCCTGTCAAACAATCCCAGGGCAGGTACAGCACGGGGTTAGATACAGAGTAAAGCTCCCTCTACTTTGTCCCGTCAAACACTCCCAGGGCAGGTACAGCACGGGTTAGATACTGAGTAAAGCTCCCTTTACACTGTCCTGTCAAACACTCCCAGGGCAGGTACAGCACGGGCTAGATACAGAGTAGAGCTCCCTTTACACTGTCCTGTCAAACATTCCCAGGGCAGATACAGCACGGGGTTAGATACAGAGTAAAGCTCCCTCTACTTTGTCCCATCAAACACTGCCAGGGCAGGTACAGCACGGGTTAGATACACAGTAAAGCTCCCTTTACACTGTCCCATCAAACACTCCCCGGGCAGGTACAGCACGGGTTAGATAAAGAGTAAAGCTCCCTCTACACTGTCCCATCAAACACTCCCAGGTCAGGTACAGCATGGGTTAGATACAGAGTAAAGCTCCCTCTACAGTGTCCCATCAAACACTCTCAGGGCAGGTACAGCACGCGTTAGATACAGAGTAAAGCTCCCACTACACTGCCCCATCAAACCCTCCCATGGCAGGTACAGCACGGGTTAGATACAGAGTAAAGCTCCCTCTACACTGTCCCATCAAACACTCCCCGGGCAGGTGCAGCACAGGTTAGATACAGAGTAAAGCTCCTTCTGCACTGTCCCATCAATCACTCCCAGGGCAGGTACAGCACGGGTTAGATACAGAGTAAAGCTCCCTCTACACTGTCCCCATCAAACACTCCCAGGGCAGGTACAGCACGGGGTTAGATACAGAGTAAAGCACCCTCTACACTGTCCCATCAAACGCTCCCAGGGCAGGTACAGCACGGGTTAGATGCAGAGTAAAACTCCTTCTACACTGTCCCCTTCAAAAAGTCCCAGGGCAGGTACAGCTCAGGTTATATGCACAGTAATGTTCCCTCTACACTGCCCATCACACACTCCCAGGGCAGGTACACCACGGGTTAGATACCGAGTAACGCTCCCTCTACACTGTCCCATTAAACACTCGCAAGGCAGGGACAGCACAGGTTAAACACAGAGTAAAGCTCCCTCTACACTGTCCCATCAAACATTTCCAGGGCAGGTAAAGCACGGGCTAGACAGAGTAAAGCTCCCTCTACACTGTCCCATCAACACTCCCCGGGCAGGTACAGCACAGGTTAGATACAGAGTAAAGCTCCCTCTACACTATCCCATCAACACTCCCAGGGCAGGTACAGCACGGGTTAGATACAGAGTAAAGCTCCCTCTACACTGTCCCCATCCAGCACTCCCAGGGCAGGTACAGCACGGGGTTAGATACAGAGTAAAGCACCCTCTACACTGTCCCGTCAAATACTCCCAGGGCAGGTACAGCACGGGTTAGATATAGAGTAAAGCGCCCTCTACACTTTCCCATTTAACACTCCCTGGGCAGGTACAGCACGGGTTAGATACAGAGTAAAGCTCCCTCTACACTGTCCCATCAAACACTCCCAGGGCAGGTACAGCACGAGTTAGATACAGAGTAAAGCTCCCTCTACACTGTCCCATCAAACACTCCCAGGGCAGGTACAGCACGGGTTAGATACAGAGTAAAGCTCCCTCTACATTGTCCCGTCAAACACTCCCAGGGCAGGTATACCACGGGTTAGATACAGAGTAAAGCTCCCTCTACACTGTCACATCAAAAACTCCCAGGGCAGGTACAGCACGGGGTTAGATACAGAGTAAAGCTCCCTCTACACTGTCCTGTCAAACAATCCCAGGGCAGGTACAGCACGGGTTAGATACAGAGTAAAGCTCCCTCTGCACTGTCCCATCAAACACTCCCAGGGCAGGTACAGAACGGGTTAGAAAGAGAGTAAATCTCCCTCGACACTGTCCCATCAAACACTCCCAGGGCAGGTACAGCACGGGTTAGATACAGAGTAAAGCTCCCTCTGCACTGTCCCATCAAACACTCCCAGGGCAGGTACAGCACGGGGTAGATACAGAGTAAAGCTCCCTCAACACTGTCCCATCAAACATTCCCAGGGCAGGTACAGCACGGGTTAGATACAGAGTAAAGCTCCCTCTACACTGTCCCATCAAACACTCCCAGGTCAGGTACAGCATGGGTTAGATACAGAGTAAAGCTCCCTCTACAGTGTCCCATCAAACACTCTCAGGGCAGGTACAGCACGCGTTAGATACAGAGTAAAGCTCCCACTACACTGCCCCATCAAACCCTCCCATGGCAGGTACAGCACGGGTTAGATACAGAGTAAAGCTCCCTCTGCACTGTCCCATCAAACACTCCCCGGGCAGGTGCAGCACAGGTTAGATACAGAGTAAAGCTCCTTCTACACTGTCCCATCAATCACTCCCAGGGCAGGTACAGCACGGGTTAGATACAGAGTAAAGCTCCCTCTACACTGTCCCCATCAAACACTCCCAGGGCAGGTACAGCACGGGGTTAGATACAGAGTAAAGCACCCTCTACACTGTCCCATCAAACGCTCCCAGGGCAGGTACAGCACGGGTTAGATGCAGAGTAAAACTCCTTCGACACTGTCCCCTTCAAAAAGTCCCAGGGCAGGTACAGCTCAGGTTATATACACAGTAATGTTCCCTCTGCACTGCCCATCACACACTCCCAGGGCAGGTACACCATCGGTTAGATACCGAGTAAAGCTCCCTCTACACTGTCCCATTAAACACTCCCAAGGCAGGGACAGCACAGGTTAAACACAGAGTAAAGCTCCCTCTACACTGTCCCATCAAACATTTCCAGGGCAGGTAAAGCACGGGCTAGACAGAGTAAAGCTCCCTCTACACTGTCCCATCAAACACTCCCAGGGCAGGTACAGAACGGGTTAGATACAGAGTAAAGCTCCCTCGACACTGTCCCATCAAACACTCCCAGGGCAGGTACAGCACGGGTTAGATACAGAGTAAAGCTCCCTCTGCACTGTCCCATCAAACACTCCCAGGGCAGGTACAGCACGGGGTAGATACAGAGTAAAGCTCCCTCAACACTGTCCCATCAAACATTCCCAGGGCAGGTACAGCACGGGTTAGATACAGAGTAAAGCTCCCTTTACACTGTCCTGTCAAACAATCCCAGGGCAGGTACAGCACGGGGTTAGATACAGAGTAAAGCTCCCTCTACAGTGTCCCATCAAACACTCCCAGGGCAGGTACAGCACGGGTTAGATACAGAGTAAAGCTCCCTCTACACTGTCCCATCAAACACTCCCCGGGCAGGTACAGCACGGGTTAGATACAGAGTAAAGCTCCCTCTACACTATCCCATCAATCACTCCCAGGGCAGGTACAGCACGGGTTAGATACAGAGTAAAGCTCCCTCTACACTGTCCCCATCAAAAACTCCCAGGGCAGGTACAGCACGGGGTTAGATACAGAGTAAAGCACCCTCTACACTGTCCCGTCAAATACTCCCAGGGCAGGTACAGCACGGGTTAGATACAGAGTAAAGCTCCCTCTACATTGTCCCATCAAACATTCCCAGGGCAGGTACAGAACGGGTTAGATACAGAGTAAAGCTCTCTCTATACTGTCCCATCAAACACTCCCAGGGCAGGTACAGCACAGGTTAGATACAGAGTAAAGCTCCCTCTACACTGTCCCATCAAACACTCCCAGGGCAGGTACAGCACGGGTTAGATCCAGAGTAAAGCTCCCTCTACACTGTCCCGTCAAACACCCCCAGGGCAGGTACAGCACGGGTTAGATACTGAGTAAAGCTCCCTCTACACTGTCCCATTAAACACTCCCAAGGCAGGGACAGCACAGGTTAAACACAGAGTAAAACTCCCTCTACACTGTCCCATCAAACACTCCCAGGGCAGGTACAGCACGGGTTAGATACAGAGTAAAGCTCCCTCTACACTGTCCCATCAAACACTCCCAGGGCAGGTACAGCACGGGTTAGATACAGAGTAAAGCTCCCTCTACACTGTCCCATCAAACACTCCCAGGGCAGGTACAGCACGGGTTAGATACAGAGTTAAGCTCCCTCTGCACTGTCCCATCAAACACTCCCAGGGCAGGTACAGCACGGGTTAGATACAGAGTAAAGCTCCCTCTACACTGTCCCCATCAAACGCTCCCAGGGCAGGTACAGCACGGGTTAGATACAGAGTAAAGCTCCCTCTACACTGTCCCATCAAACACTCCCAGGGCAGGTACAACACGGGTTAGATGCAGAGTAAAGCTCCCTTTACACTGTCCTGTCAAACAATCCCAGGGCAGGTACAGCACGGGGTTAGATACAGAGTAAAGCTCCCTCTACTTTGTCCCGTCAAACACTCCCAGGGCAGGTACAGCACGGGTTAGATACTGAGTAAAGCTCCCTTTACACTGTCCTGTCAAACACTCCCAGGGCAGGTACAGCACGGGCTAGATACAGAGTAGAGCTCCCTTTACACTGTCCTGTCAAACATTCCCAGGGCAGATACAGCACGGGGTTAGATACAGAGTAAAGCTCCCTCTACTTTGTCCCATCAAACACTGCCAGGGCAGGTACAGCACGGGTTAGATACACAGTAAAGCTCCCTTTACACTGTCCCATCAAACACTCCCCGGGCAGGTACAGCACGGGTTAGATAAAGAGTAAAGCTCCCTCTACACTGTCCCATCAAACACTCCCAGGTCAGGTACAGCATGGGTTAGATACAGAGTAAAGCTCCCTCTACAGTGTCCCATCAAACACTCTCAGGGCAGGTACAGCACGCGTTAGATACAGAGTAAAGCTCCCACTACACTGCCCCATCAAACCCTCCCATGGCAGGTACAGCACGGGTTAGATACAGAGTAAAGCTCCCTCTACACTGTCCCATCAAACACTCCCCGGGCAGGTGCAGCACAGGTTAGATACAGAGTAAAGCTCCTTCTGCACTGTCCCATCAATCACTCCCAGGGCAGGTACAGCACGGGTTAGATACAGAGTAAAGCTCCCTCTACACTGTCCCCATCAAACACTCCCAGGGCAGGTACAGCACGGGGTTAGATACAGAGTAAAGCACCCTCTACACTGTCCCATCAAACGCTCCCAGGGCAGGTACAGCACGGGTTAGATGCAGAGTAAAACTCCTTCTACACTGTCCCCTTCAAAAAGTCCCAGGGCAGGTACAGCTCAGGTTATATGCACAGTAATGTTCCCTCTACACTGCCCATCACACACTCCCAGGGCAGGTACACCACGGGTTAGATACCGAGTAAAGCTCCCTCTACACTGTCCCATTAAACACTCCCAAGGCAGGGACAGCACAGGTTAAACACAGAGTAAAGCTCCCTCTACACTGTCCCATCAAACATTTCCAGGGCAGGTAAAGCACGGGCTAGACAGAGTAAAGCTCCCTCTACACTGTCCCATCAACACTCCCCGGGCAGGTACAGCACAGGTTAGATACAGAGTAAAGCTCCCTCTACACTATCCCATCAACACTCCCAGGGCAGGTACAGCACGGGTTAGATACAGAGTAAAGCTCCCTCTACACTGTCCCCATCCAGCACTCCCAGGGCAGGTACAGCACGGGGTTAGATACAGAGTAAAGCACCCTCTACACTGTCCCGTCAAATACTCCCAGGGCAGGTACAGCACGGGTTAGATATAGAGTAAAGCGCCCTCTACACTTTCCCATTTAACACTCCCTGGGCAGGTACAGCACGGGTTAGATACAGAGTAAAGCTCCCTCTACACTGTCCCATCAAACACTCCCAGGGCAGGTACAGCACGAGTTAGATACAGAGTAAAGCTCCCTCTACACTGTCCCATCAAACACTCCCAGGGCAGGTACAGCACGGGTTAGATACAGAGTAAAGCTCCCTCTACATTGTCCCGTCAAACACTCCCAGGGCAGGTATACCACGGGTTAGATACAGAGTAAAGCTCCCTCTACACTGTCACATCAAAAACTCCCAGGGCAGGTACAGCACGGGGTTAGATACAGAGTAAAGCTCCCTCTACACTGTCCTGTCAAACAATCCCAGGGCAGGTACAGCACGGGTTAGATACAGAGTAAAGCTCCCTCTGCACTGTCCCATCAAACACTCCCAGGGCAGGTACAGAACGGGTTAGAAAGAGAGTAAATCTCCCTCGACACTGTCCCATCAAACACTCCCAGGGCAGGTACAGCACGGGTTAGATACAGAGTAAAGCTCCCTCTGCACTGTCCCATCAAACACTCCCAGGGCAGGTACAGCACGGGGTAGATACAGAGTAAAGCTCCCTCAACACTGTCCCATCAAACATTCCCAGGGCAGGTACAGCACGGGTTAGATACAGAGTAAAGCTCCCTCTACACTGTCCCATCAAACACTCCCAGGGCAGGTACAGCACGGGTTAGATACAGAGTAAAGCTCCCTTTACACTGTCCCATCAAACACTCCCCGGGCAGGTACAGCACGGGTTAGATAAAGAGTAAAGCTCCCTCTACACTGCCCCATCAAACACTCCCAGGTCAGGTAGAGCACGGGTTAGATACAGAGTAAAGCTCCCACTGCACTGCCCCATCAAACCCTCCCATGGCAGGTACAGCACGGGTTAGATACAGAGTAAAGCTCCCTCTGCACTGTCCCATCAACACTCCCCGGGCAGGTACAGCACAGGTTAGATGCAGAGTAAAGCTCCTTCTGCACTATCCCATCAAACACTCCCAGGGCAGGTACAGCACAGGTTAGATACAGAGTAAAGCTCCCTCTACACTATCCCATCAATCACTCCCAGGGCAGGTACAGCACGGGTTAGATACAGAGTAAAGCTCCCTCTACACTGTCCCCATCCAGCACTCCCAGGGCAGGTACAGCACGGGGTTAGATACAGAGTAAAGCACCCTCTACACTGTCCCGTCAAATACTCCCAGGGCAGGTACAGCACGGGTTAGATATAGAGTAAAGCTCCCTCTACACTTTCCCATTTAACACTCCCAGGGCAGGTACAGCACGGGTTAGATACAGAGTAAAGCTCCCTCTACACTGTCCCATCAAACACTCCCAGGGCAGGTACAGCACGAGTTAGATACAGAGTAAAGCTCCCTCTACACTGTCCCATCAAACACTCCCAGGGCAGGTACAGCACGGGTTAGATACAGAGTAAAGCTCCCTCTACACTGTCCCATCAAACACTCCCAGGGCAGGTACACCACGGGTTAGATACAGAGTAAAGCTCCCTCTACACTGTCACATCAAAACTCCCAGGGCAGGTACAGCACGGGGTTAGATACAGAGTAAAGCTCCCTCTACACTGTCCCATCAAACACTCCCAGGGCAGGTACAGCACGGGTTAGATACAGAGTAAAGCTCCCTCTACACTGTCCTGTCAAACAATCCCAGGGCAGGTACAGCACGGGTTAGATACAGAGTGAAACTGAGAGCGATAGATTTTTTTGGCGGTTTGAAGGGATGGGGAACAAAGGCAGGTAAATGCAATTGAGGCAGAGATCAGCCATGATCTCACTGAACAGTGGAACAGACTCATGGGGCTGAATGGGCCTCCTCCTGTTCCTGTGTAACAGGCCCATGGTGCTGAATGACCTCCTCCTGTTCCTGTGTAACAGGCCCGAGGGTCTGAATGGCCTCCTCCTGTTCTTGTGTAACAGTCCCGAGGGGCTGAATGGCCTCCTCCTGTTCCTGTGTAACAGGCCCAAGGGGCTGAGTGGGCCTCCTCCTGTTCCTGTGTAACAGGCCCTAGGGGCTGAATGGGCCTCCTTCTGTTCCTGCGTAATAGGCCCGAGGGGCTGAATGGGCCTCCTCCAGTTCCTGTGTAACAGGCCCGAGGGGCTGAATGGGCCTCCTCCTGTTCCAGTGTAACAGGCTCGAGGGGCTGAATGGGCTCCTCCTGTTCCTGTGTAACAGACTCGAGGGGGCTGAATGGCCTTCTCCTGTTCCTGTGTAACAGGCCCGAGGGGCTGAATGGGCTCCTCCTTTTCCTGTGTAACAGACTCGAGGGGGCTGAATGGCCTCCTCCTGTTCCTGTGTAACAGGCCCGAGGGGCTGAATAGCCTCCTCCTGTTCCAATGTAACAGGCTCGAAGGGCTGAATGGCCTTCTTCTGTTCCTGTGTAACAGGCCCGAGGGGCTGAATGGCCTCCTCCTGTTCCTGTGTAACAGACTCGAGGGGGCTGAACGGCCTCCTCCTGTTCCTGTGTAACAGGCCCGAGGGCCTGAATGGGGCTCCTCCTGTTCCTGTGTAACAGGCCCGAGGGGCTGAATGGCCTCCTCCTGTTCCTGTGTAACAGGCCCGAGGGGCTGAATGGGCCTCCTTCTGTTCCTGCGTAACAGGCCCGAGGGGCTGAATGGGCCTCCTCCAGTTCCTGTGTAACAGGCCCGAGGGGCTGAATGGGCCTCCTCCTGTTCCTGTGTAAGAGGCTCGAGGGGCTGAATGGGCCTCCTCCTGTTCTTGTGTAACAGGCTCGAGGGGCTGAATGGGCCTCCTCCTGTTCCTGTGTAACAGGCTCGAGGGGGCTGAATGGCCTCCTCCTGTTCCTGTGTAAAAGGCCCGAGGGGCTGAATGATCCTGTTGTATCTATGCTTTAATGCGTTCAATCACGCATGTAGATACGTCGAATTAAATCAGAGTCAGGCAGACAGGCTTATAACTACGATGTTCACTTTATTGGTAAAATGGCTGACTGCTGCTTTCCCGGGGTGTTCCCATAATGCAATGCACATTACATTACCGTATTGACTGGTGTCAAATTCGCAATCAATACACGACATCCCCCTTTTCCTTGGAAACAAACTTGCAATTTACAAACAGTTGCTTACAATAACACTGCATAACTTATTTGGTTTATAAACTTTTTACAAACTTGTGTCTTACCACACAACTAAATAATTCCCAGGTTTAAACATTTAACATCACCCATGCAGTTCTCGCACAGTTTATGTTGTGACATAATCAGACAATCTTTGGGGTTTTCTTCTAACCCTTTGAGGTCTGGCTGTATTGGGTATGTCTGACATGTTGGTGTCAGTGGGTATTGCTTGTGTCACAGTGGTATGTGTGTCAGGGTCCACTATACTGTCCTCAGTCCCTTGTGTTTCCTCCTGCTCATGGAGTGTCTCCTTTGGTCCATTGGTTCTGTATTTCTTCACAAACGTAGTGTTTCTCGAGTAGCGTGCTCCGTCTGGAGATTCTACTACTACTTGACTCCCTGTTTTACTCAAAACTTTGTGCGGTGTGGCATTAAAAGGAGTGGTGAACTTGTCCACTTTGTCCTGCCGTACCAGCACCATGTCGCCAACTTCCACCTCTGAGTATTGTGTTCTCCGCTGTTCATCTGCGTACAGTTTGGACTTGCCTTTTTGTTCTGCGTCCCGGTCACGTACTTCCATGTCTGCGCGCGACTCTGTGATGTCTGGCAGCTTTCCTCTCATTTTCCGTTTAAAGAGCAGCTCTGCCGGGCTCTTTCCTGTCGTGGCATGGTCAATGCTCCTGTACACAGTCACATATTTTCTAAGTTCACGTTTCCAATCTAGTCCTTCTGACTGAGCAATTCTGATTCTCTTCATCAGCGATGCATTCTGGCGCTCGACTTCTCCGTTAGCCTGAACCCATTTTGCTGTCACTTTCAGGTGTTTGAGCCCGTTGTTTTCACAGTATTCTTTGAATAATTCAGATCTGAATTGGGGACCATTATCAGATTTGCAGGTGATTGGCAAACCATGACGGCTGAAGATTGACTCTAAACTATCAATAACCTTCTCTGTTGTTGTGGAGGTCATGATGTTGTATTCATAGTAGCGACTATAATAATCAACTACCACAAGAATGGAGTGGTTGGATGGCAAGGGTCCCAGTAAGTCTATAGCTACATCCTGCCAGGGGCCCTCCGGTAATGGTGTTGGTCTCAACGGTTCAGGTGGGTCGGGTCTGGCTACTATCTGACAGCCGTGGCACGCTTTACAGTGTTTTTCAGCTGCCTTGTTCATGCCAGGCCACCAAAGCTTGGTTCTGAGATGTTGCTTTGTTCCAACTATTCCCAAGTGTCCTTCATGTGCTAACACCAGGGCTCGTGCATGTAACACTGTGGGTAGCACGATGCGTGTTCCCCGAAGAACTAGGTACCCCACTACGCACAGCTCGTTTGCAATTGCTGCATAAGCTTTACAGTTCTCAAAATGTCCGTTTGTGATTGCCTTCCGTACCTCAATCAGCTCTGGGTCGGTAGCAGAGGCTTCCTCCACCTCTCTAGTAGTGAGTGCTTTTGGTGTCGCACTCACAGCTACAAATCTCACGTATTCATCTGAGCCATGAGAATGTCTCTCCTGTTTTGCTGTCTCCCCCAGCAATCGTGACAGTGGGTCTGCAATGTTTTGCTTGCCTGGAATGTGTATCACCTTGAAATCGTACGGCTGTAATCTAAGTACCCATCTCTCTATACGGACACAGGGTTTAGAGTGTGGGCTGTATATCACTTGTAATGGCTTATGGTCAGTTACCAAGTTAAATTTTCGGCCATACACATATGGATGCAGCCTCTCACAAGCCCATACAAGAGCTAAGGCCTCTCTCTCTGTTTGAGAGTATTTCCTCTCTCAGTCTGTTAAACTACGACTTACATAGCATATTGGCACCTCTTGTCCCTATTGGTACTGCACCTAAACCTACAGGACTGGCATCTGCTATCACCTTGGTTGGTGCGTCCTTATCAAAATATGCTAAAGTGCCGGCTCTGGCCAACTCTTCCTTGAGTGCACTGAATGACTGTCTCTGTTGTGATCCAAATTTAAATGGTGTGTCTTTTCTCGTCAGGCGTCGCAGTGGCTCCGTTAGCATTGCAAACTGTGGGATTAATCTGCTACTGTAACCCAACGAGTCCCAAGAAACTCCTCACCTCTGTAGCATTCTCTGGTTCCCGAACTTCTGCCACCGCTCGCACTCTCTCTGCTGTTGGTCCGATGCCCTTTTCAGACAACAGGATTCCCATGAAAATCAATCGGTCCATGTTGAATTGGCACTTCTCTGAGTTTAGTGTCAGTCCACTTTCCATTAGTTTGGTCATGACAGCGTGCAGGCGTCTGTCGTGCGTTTCCTGGTCGTGTGCATGCACGATAATGTCGTCTGAGATGTTTTCAACACCCTCTATTCCAGCTAAGGCATTAGCTATCTCGTGCTGATATTGCTCACTAGCTAAAGATACACCGAATATCAACCTCTTGTACCTGTATACTCCGTTATGTACTGCAAACGTTGTGATTTCTCGTGACTCGGGTCAGTTCTAGCTGGTGATAGCCCCATTTCAGGTCTAGCTTACTAAACACCGTCGAGCCGTTCATACCTTGGAGTATCTCATCAACGGTGGGGATTGGATATCGTTCCCTCACTATTGCCTGGTTTGCTCGTCTCATGTCTAGGCATAACCTTACATCCTTATCCGCTTTTGGTACAATAACCACAGGATTTACCCATGGGGTGGGACCAGTTACAGGTTCGATAATGTCCATGTCCCTCAATTGTTTTATTTTGGCCTCTACTGCCCCCCTTAAGTTGAATGGTATACACCTGAGTGGCTGGGCCACAGGCTTCACTTGTGGGTCGATATACAAACTGATCTGTTTTGTGTTCAGCCTTCCTACTCCCTGGAACACCTTTGGATACCGCTGTTCTAGTAGCTGTCTTACATCTACCACAGCTGAGACATCTGCGCCTATTTTTAAAACTCCCAGTTTCATGGCTGTCTCCCTTCCTAGCAACGGCTCTCCATGGCCTTTAACCGCAATGAACTCCGCCTGCTCAGTTCTCTTACCTATTGTAATCCCACATGTGAATACACCTTTAACTGACAGTGGTCGGCTAGAAGCATAAGAGAATAACTTTCTCTCTGTCTTAGGGACATGTGACTGACACTTAATGTGTTCTGACTTTAATCCTTCCCATGTATTCTCATCTATCACATTACTAGTTGCACCCGAATCAATTAACATTCTCAGGTTTACTCCCCCCACACAAAAGGTAAGTCTCTCTGTCACGTTATTTCCAGTAACAGCAAATGCAAAGTCATTTTGTTCCTCTACATTGTTCACACTGTGTTTCTTTGTACCCTTTGTGCGGCATACTTTGGAGAAGTGATCCTTTCCCTTGCACTTATGACACATTTGTCCGCGTGCTGGGCATTTCGGATCTCTGCCCATGTGGTCTGTGTGTCCACATCTGTAACATTTCCTTTCGTTCCTATCGCCATTTCCCTTTGGTTTCTCTGTCGAGCTTTTCGCATAATACCCTCTTCTCTGTGTAACACGACGAACAGTATCTGTCTCTGCCTTCCCTGTACATGACATGGCTGACATCTGCTCCTCGACGTTTTCACATTGTGAGGCCAATTGTAACGTGCGGGCGAGCGTTAGACCTTGCCCTTCCTCTAGCAGTTTCCTCCGCACATAGGCTGACGTGCACCTACTCAGGATAGCGTCTCTTATTTGATTATCCGCATCCCCCCCCAAAAGCACAGTCCTTAGCAGCCTGCCGCAAGCGAGTAGCAAATTGTTGCACAGTCTCACCTGTCTTCTGGGACAATTTATGAAAAGTCTGTCTAGCAAATGCTGCGTTGACCTGGGGCACGAAGTAGTGATTCAAAGCACTAACCGCCGCCGTGTAGTCTGCTGGCTCTCCTGTGTCTGGTAGAGTCGAAAAGATATCCTGGACATCTGGTCCTGCTAGGTGTAGAAGTAGAGCTCTTCTCCTCTGCTTCGTGGCCGCTGTAGAGGTATCGTCGATAATGAGTCCTTTGCCGTCGGCATAGAGCTCAAAAGACGTTAACCACCTCGTCCATCTTGGACCCAACGTGGCTGGCTCGGCGAAGCATGCAAAATTTTGAATGCCGGTCTTCTCCATCCTAGCTAACTAAAACTTGGGCAACTACCTATTTAAAATGATTCCTGTTCGTTATCCTCGTCGCCAATGTTGTATCTATGCTTTAATGCGTTCAATCAAGCATGTAGATACGTCGAATTAAATCAGAGTCAGGCAGACAGGCTTCTAACTGTGATCTTTACTTTATTGGTAAAATGGCTGACTGCCGTTTTCCCGGGTAATTCCCATAATGCAATGCACATTACATTACCATATTGACTGGTGTTAAACTCGCACATTTACATTACCGTATTGACTGGTGTCAAACTCGCAATCAATACACGACACCTCCTGTTCCTGTGCAACAGGCTCGAGGGGCTGAATGGGCCTCCTCCTGTTCCTGTGTAACAGGCTCGAGGGGCTGAATGGCCTCCTCCTGTTCCTGTGTAACAGGCTCGAGGGGCTCAATGGGCTTCCTCCTGTTCCTGTGTAACAGGCTCGAAGGGCTGAATGGGCCTCCTCCTGTTCCTGTGTAACAGGCTCGAAGGGCTGAATGGGCCTCCTCCTGTTCCTGTGTAACAGGCTCGAGGGGCTGAATGGGCCTCCTCCTGTTCCTGTGTAACAGGCCCGAAGGGGCTGAATGGCCTCCTCCTGTTCCTGTGTAACAGGCTCGAGGGGCTGAATGGGCTTCCTCCTGTTCCTGTGTAACAGGCCCGAGGGGGCTGAATGGGCCTCCTCCTGTTCCTGTGTAACAGGCTCAAGGGGCTGAATGGGCCTCCTCCTGTTCCTGTGTAACAGGCCCGAAGGGGCTGAATGGCCTCCTCCTGTTCCTGTGTAACAGGCCCGAGGGGGCTGAATGGGCCTCCTCCTGTTCCTGTGTAACAGGCCCGAGGGGGCTGAATGGGCTTCCTCCTGTCCCTGTGTAACAGGCCCGAAGGGGCTGAATGGCCTCCTCCTGTTCCTGTGTAACAGGCTCGAGGGGCTGAATGGCCTCCTCCTGTTCCTGTGCAACAGGCTCGAGGGGCTGAATGGGCCTCCTCCTGTTCCTGTGTAACAGGCTCGAGGGGCTCAATGGGCTTCCTCCTGTTCCTGTGTAACAGGCTCGAAGGGCTGAATGGGCCTCCTCCTGTTCCTGTGTAACAGGCCCGAGGGGGTTGAATGGGCCTCCTCCTGTTCCTGTGTAACAGGCTCAAGGGGCTGAATGGGCCTCCTCCTGTCCCTGTGTAACAGGCTCGAAGGGCTGAATGGGCCTCCTCCTGTTCCTGTGTAACAGGCCCGAGGGGGCTGAATGGGCCTCCTCCTGTTCCTGTGTAACAGGCTCAAGGGGCTGAATGGGCCTCCTCCTGTTCCTGTGTAACAGGCTCAAGGGGCTGAATGGGCCTCCTCCTGTTCCTGTGTAACAGGCTCGAGGGGCTGAATGGACCTCCTCCTGTTCCTGTGTAACAGGCCCGAGGGGGCTGAATGGGCTTCCTCCTGTTCCTGTACAACAGGCTCGAGGGGCTGAATGGGCCTCCTCCTGTCCCTGTGTAACAGGCTCGAGGGGGCTGAATGGACCTCCTCCTGTTCCTGTGTAACAGGCCCGAGGGGGCTGAATGGGCCTCCTCCTGTTCCTGTGTAACAGGCTCAAGGGGCTGAATGGGCCTCCTCCCGTTCCTGTGTAACAGGCCCGAGGGGGCTGAATGGGCCTCCTCCTGTTCCTGTGTAACAGGCCCGAGGGGGCTGAATGGGCCTCCTCCTGTTCCTGTGTAACAGGCTCAAGGGGCTGAATGGGCCTCCTCCCGTTCCTGTACAACAGGCTCGAGGGGCTGAATGGGCTTCCTCCTGTTCCTGTGTAACAGGCTCGAGGGGGCTGAATGGGCCTCCTCCTGTTCCTGTGTAACAGGCCCGAGGGGCTGAATGGGACACCTCCTGTTCCTGTGTAACAGGCCCGAGGGGCTGAATGAGCCTCCTCCTGTTCCTGTGTAACAGACCCGAAGGGGCTGAATGGGCTTCCTCCTGTTCCTGTGTAACAGGCCCGAGGGGGCTGAATGGGCCTCCTCCCGTTCCTGTACAACAGGCTCGAGGGGCTGAATGGGCTTCCTCCTGTTCCTGTGTAACAGGCTCGAGGGGGCTGAATGGGCCTCCTCCTGTTCCTGTGTAACAGGCTCAAGGGGCTGAATGGGCTTCCTCCTGTTCCTGTGTAACAGGCTCGAGGGGGCTGAATGGGCCTCCTCCTGTTCCTGTGTAACAGGCCCGAGGGGCTGAATGGGACACCTCCTGTTCCTGTGTAACAGGCCCGAGGGGCTGAATGGGCCTCCTCCTGTTCCTGTGTAACAGGCCCGAAGGGGCTGAATGGGCTTCCTCCTGTTCCTGTGTAACAGGCCCGAAGGGGCTGAATGGGCCTCCTCCTGTTCCTGTGTAACAGGCTCGAGGGGCTGAATGGGCCTCCTCCTGTTCCTGTGTAACAGGCCCGAGGGGCTGAATGGGCCTCCTCCTGTTCATGTGTAACAGGCCCGAGGGGTTGAATGGGCCTCCTCCTGTTCCTGTGTAACAGGCCCGAGGGGCTGAATGGGCCTCCTCCTGTTCCTGTGTAACAGGCTCGAGGGGCTGAATGGGCCTCCTCCTATTCCTGTGTAACAGGCCCGAGGGGCTGAATGGGCCTCCTCCTGTTCCTGTGTAACAGGCCCGAGGGGCTGAATGGGCCACCTCCTGTTCCTGTGTAACAGGCTCGAGGGGCTGAATGGGCCTCCTCCTGTTCCTGTGTAACAGACCCGAGGTGCTGAATGGGCCTCCTCCTGTTCCTGTGTAACAGACCCGAGGGGCTGAATGGGCCTCCTCCTGTTCCTGTGTAACAGACCCGAGGGGCTGAATGGGCCTCCTCCTGTTCCTGTGTAACAGGCTCGAGGGGCTGAATGGGCTTCCTCCTGTTCCTGTGTAACAGGCCCGAGGGGCTGAATGGCCTGTTCCAATGTGACAGGAGATCTTCACTGAGCTGTCCCGGCACACCAGGGTTTATTTTGGCTCCGCTGTCTCTGGGGAATGCTTGGAGCTGTGTAAATAACTGAATGCCGTGCGATATTTTGATTGGCAGGGCCCGTTATTTAGTTGTGAAGGACCCCTGACTCCGCACAAGTTCTCGCAGCTCGGGCATCCGGATTCCACACCCAGCCACCGAGAACATTGGCGGCTTTGAAGGGAATGAATGGAGGCGGATTTCACATCGTGCTGCGGTGGAATTCCAACGCCCGTGGGCCAGTCATGTGAGCCGGGTCACCTCGAGTTTACTGTTTATCGAGAAAATACTGGGGATTTCTCACTAATTCCATTGTGGTGAAAAGGACAGAGAGAGAGAGGTCTTGGAGGGTCAGTGTAGAGGGAGCTTTACTCTGTATCTAACCCGTGCAGTACCTGCCCTGGGAGTGTTTGACGTGACAGTGTAGAGGGAGCTTTACTCTGTATCTAACCCGTGCTGTACCTGCCCTGGGAGTGTTTGATGGGACAGTGTAGAGGGAGCATTACTCTGTATCTAACCCGTGCAGTACCTGCCCTGGGAGTGTTTGACGGGACAGTGTAGAGGGAGCTTTACTCTGCATCTAACCCGTGCTGTACCTGCCCTGGGAGTGTTTGACGGGACAGTGTAGAGGGAGCTTTACTCTGTATCTAACACGTGCTCTCCCTGCCCTGGGATTGATGGGACAGTGTAGAGGGAGCTTTACTCTGTATCTAACCCGTGCTGTACCTGCCCTGGGAGTGTTTGACGGGACAGTGTAGAGGGAGCTTTACTCTGTATCTAACCCGTGCTGTACCTGCCCTGGGAGTGTTTGATGGGACAGTGTAGAGGGAGCTTTACTCTCTATCTAACCCCGTGCTGTACCTGCCCTGGGAGTGTTTGATGGGACAGTGTAGAGGGAGCTTTACTCTGTATCTAACCCGTGCTGTCCCTGCCCTGGGAGTGTTTGATGGGACAGTGTAGAGGGAGCTTTACTCTGTATCTAACCCGTGCTGTACCTGCCCTGGGAGTGTTTGATGGGACAGTGTAGAGGGAGCTTTACTCTGTATCTAACCCGTGCTGTCCCTGCCCTGGGAGTGTTTGATGGGACAATGTAGAGGGAGCTTTACTCTGTATCTAACCCGTGCTCTGTAAGTGTGATTAAAAGTACAATGACGTTGCATTCTATAGTAAGAAAGACTCCAGGTCATTGAATATACATATTCTGCTTCGTTCGTGTACACTTCATATTACAGCAAATGAAGCACTTTTTGAAGTGGAGTCACTGTTGTAATGTAGGAAACGCGGCAACCAATTTGCGCACAGCAAGCTCCCACAAACAGCAATGTGATAATGACCGGATCATCTGTTTTAGTGATGTTGGTTGAGTGATAAATATTGGCCCCAGGACACCGGGGAGAACTCCCCCTGCTGTTCTTCCAATAGTGGCGATGGGATCTTTTACCATCGCCTGAGAGGGCAGACGGGGCCTCGATTTAATTTCTCATCCGAAAGACGGCCCCTCCGACACTGCGGCACTCCCTCAGTACCGCCCCTCCGACAGTGCGGCGCTCCCTCAGTACCGCCCCTCCGACAGTCTGGCACTCCCTCAGTACCGCCCCTCCAACAGTGCGGCGCTCCCTCAGTACCGCCCCTCCGACAGTGCGGCGCTCCCTCAGTACCGCCCCTCCGAACGTGCGGCGCTCCCTCAGTACCGCCCCTCCAACAGTGCGGTGCTCCCTCAGTACCGCCCCTCCGACAGTGCGGCGCTCCCTCAGTACCGCCCCTCCGACACTCCCTCAGTACCGCCCCTCCGACAGTGCGGCGCTCCCTCAGTACCGCCCCTCCAACAGTCCGGCGCTCCCTCAGTACTGCCCCTCCGACAGTGCGACGCTCCCTCAGTACCGCCCCTCCGACAGTGCGGCGCTCCCTCAGTACCGCCCCTCCGACAGTGCGGCGCTCCCTCAGTACCGCCCCTCCGACAGTGCGGCGCTCCCTCAGTACCGCCCCTCCGACACTCCCTCAGTACTGCCCCTCCGACAGTGCGGCGCTCCCTCAGTACCGCCCCTCCGACAGTGCGGCGCTCCCTCAGTACTGGCACTGGGAGTGTCGGCCTGGATTTTGGGTTTGAAGTGTCTGGAGTGGGACTCGAACCCACAACCTTCTGACTCAGAGGCGAGAGAGAGAGAGAGCTGCCTAGTGAGTCATGGTTGACACCGAGTCAAGGGACAATAATTTCCTCTGTCTTTTGGCCGCGAGGGCCTTACGTGAAGTGAGTTTGGGTGGGCCTCCACCCAGTCTCTAGTGGGCCCGAGGCCACAGCACAATTAGGCTGCTTCGCCTCCTCTGCCAGACTGTCTCTTGTGCTGATGATCGGCCTCCAGCTCTCTGAATCCCGTCTGGAATCTAGATACAGAAGACACGGTGGCTGATCGCTGGCGGCCAAGAATCACAGCCCAAGGCCTCGGCTTTGGGGGCTCCACCTACCCAAAGCACAAAGAGCTCCAGTCAGAGAGGCTTCATCACTGTCAGCGGGCCAGGGGCAAAGGTCGAGGCCTACTCCTGCGGTGGGCCTTCGGCAGGCTTTGGCCTAACTCATTTTACAAGGAAGAGTGGGAGCGTAAAGCAGAAGGATGAAAGAAGAAGGGAGTTCCGGTCGCCGGTCACTTTAATTCACCGCTCCATTCCCACTCAGACCTCACCGTACTCGGGCCTCTTGCACTGTCCCACAGAAGCTCACCGTAAACTCGAGGAACAGCACCTCATCTTCCGATTAGGCACTTTGCAGCTTTCCGGACTCAATATCGAGTTCAACAACTTCAGATCACAACCTCGGCCTCCATTATATTTTTATATATTTTTTTATCCACATCTTTGTTTTGTGACTTTTCCTATTTTTTTTCTCTCTCCCACATGGCAGCTGTCTCTCACTCTGCCAGCGCATTTCACACTTCATCGAGAGCCATTGTCTGTTTCTTTACCTGTCCTCTTACCATCTCGTCTCGCCTTGAATATCTCTTAATGTCTCTTCTTTCATCCCCTCCCCCAGTTCCCAGCCCCCCAAACTGGCCTTTTAATCTGTTTCATTTCCTGCTTTTTTTCTCAGTTCTGACGAAGGGTTTCGACCCGAAGCGTTGACTCTGTTTCTCTCTCCACGGATGTTGCCTGGCCTGCTGAGTTTTTCCAGCGTTTTCTGTTGTTATACAAGGGAGTTCTACGATGCTTTTAACCCCCCCAAAAAATGTCAAATTAAGACTTCAGGAGGGAACGCAGTTCTCCCCCCTCAGGGGGTAAGTGCCCCCCCCCCACCCCGGCCACCAGACAGTTAGATGGTCACCAAGGGTGGGGCGAAGGGAGTGAGGAGGGGGCCGATGGACCAGAGCCCAGGGTCGGCCAGTTCTCAGATTGCATTTGCCAGGCCTCGAATATTAATCTCCTGGAGAAAAGTCCTAAAAATTGATGGTGTGTTTTCTTCATCATCTTTTGCTGGTTGTTAAAATGTTGGAGATTGGGGGGAAAAGGGGGCGCTTGATTGGATGATTCTTGACTGTCAATCAGGTGAGGAAGCGTCCGCTCGCCTTCCGATTGGCCGTGGGAGGGAAGGGCGCTGCGAGGGTCGACGTGCCAGGCGGCCAATGGCAGAAGAGCGGAGGGGGGGCGGGAGTTGGCAACGCCTAGGTTGTGGGGCTGGAGTGGGTCACAGAGATAGGGTGAGGGGTCACAGAGAGAGGGTGAGGTCACAGAGAGAGAGGGGGGTCACAGAGAGAGAGGGGGGTCACAGAGAGAGAGGGGGGTCATAGAGATAGGGTGAGGGGTCAGAGAGAGAGAGAGAGAGAGAGACAGTGGTCACAGAGAGAGGGAGAGGGGTCACAGAGAGAGAGGGGTCAGAGAGAGAGAGAGCGGGGTCACAGAGAGGGGGGTCATAGAGAGAGAGGGGTCACAGAGAGAGAGAGAGGGGTCACAGAGAGAGAGAGAGAGGGGTCACAGAGAGAAAGAGAGAGGGGTCACAGAGAGAGAGAGAGAGAGAGAGAGAGAGGGGTCACAGAGAGAGAGAGGGTCACAGAGAGAGAGAGAGAGGGGTCACAGAGAGAGAGCGGGGTCACAGAGAGAGAGAGAGAGGGGTCACAGAGAGAGAGAGAGGGGTCACAGAGAGAGAGAGAGAGGGGTCACAGAGAGAGAGAGGTCACAGAGACAGGGAGAGGGGTCACAGAGAGAGAGGGAGGGGGTCACAGAGATAGGGTGGGAGGTCAGAGAGACAGTGAGAGAGGGGTCAGAGAGAGAGAGGGAGGGGGTCACAGAGATAGGGTGGGAGGTCACAGAGACAGTGAGAGAGGGGTCACAGAGAGAGGGGTCACAGAGACAGGGTGAGGGGTCACAGAGATAGGGTGAGGGGTCACAGAGAGAGGGAAGGGTCACAGAGATAGGGTGAGGGGTCATAGAGAGAGGGTGAGGGGTCACAGAGACAGGGTGAGGGGTCACAGAGAGAGAGGGAGAGAGGGGTCACAGAGAGAGAGAGAGGTCACAGAGACAGGGAGCGGGGTCACAGAGAGAAAGGGAGGGGGTCACAGAGATAGGGTGGGAGGTCACAGAGACGGATCACAGAGGGTTAGGGGTCACAGAGAGAGAGAGGGGTCACAGAGACAGGGTGAGGGGTCACAGAGAGAGGGGTCACAGAGATAGGGTGAGGGGGTCACAGAGAGAGTGAGGGGGGTCACAGAGATAGGGTGAGGGGTCACAGACAGGGTGAGGGGTCACAGAGAGAGAGAGAGGGGGGGGGTCACAGAGAGAGAGAGAGAGAGAGGGGTCAGAGAGAGAGGGATCACAGAGACAGGGTGAGGGGTCATAGAGAGCGGGTGAGGGGTCACAGAGACAGGGTGAGGGGTTACAGAGACAGGGAGGGGTCACAGAGACAGGGTGAAGGGTCACAGAGAGAGGGTGAGGGGTCACAGAGAGCGGGTGAGGGGTCACAGAGACAGGGAGGGGTCACAGAGATAGGGTGAGGGGGTCACAGAGAGAGGGTGAGGGGTCATAGAGAGAGGGTGAGGGGTCACAGAGACAGGGTGAGGGGTCACAGAGAGAGAGGGAGAGAGGGGTCAGAGAGAGAGAGAGAGAGGTCACAGAGACAGGGAGAGGGGTCACAGAGAGAGAGGGAGGGGGTCACAGAGATAGGGTGGGAGGTCACAGAGACAGTGAGCGAGGGATCACAGAGGGTTAGGGGTCACAGAGAGAGAGAGGGGTCACAGAGACAGGGTGAGGGGTCACAGAGAGAGTGAGGGGTCACAGAGATAGGGTGAGGGGTCACAGAGACAGGGTGAGGGGTCACAGAGAGAGAGAGAGGGGGGTCACAGAGAGAGAGAGAGGTCAGAGAGAGAGGGGTCACAGAGACAGGGTGAGGGGTCATAGAGAGCGGGTGAGGGGTCACAGAGACAGGGTGAGGGGTTACAGAGACAGGGAGGGGGCACAGAGACAGGGTGAGGGGTCACAGAGAGAGGGTGAGGGGTCACAGAGAGAGGGTGAGGGGTCACAGAGATAGGGAGGGGGGTCACAGAGACAGGGAGGGGTCACAGAGACAGGGTGAAGGGTCACAGAGAGAGGGTGAGGGGTCACAGAGACAGGGTGAGGGGTCACAGAGAGAGAGAGGGGGGTCACAGAGAGAGAGAGAGAGAGGGGTCAGAGAGAGAGGGGTCACAGAGACAGGGTGAGGGGTCAGAGAGAGAGGGGTCACAGAGACAGGGTGAGGGGTCATAGAGCGGGTGAGGGGTCACAGAGACAGGGTGAGGGGTTACAGAGACAGGGAGGGGTCACAGAGACAGGGTGAGAGGGTCACAGAGAGAGGGTGAGAGGGTCACAGAGAGAGGGTGAGGGGTCACAGAGAGAGGGTGAGGGGTCACAGAGAGAGGGTGAAGATGCAGAGAGAGAGAGAGAGAGGTGGGGCGAAGACCTGGAGGGGTTTAAACAGGGGGGTGAGAATCTGAAATGGGGGTGTTGGGGAGTCCGGGAGCCGTGTCTAGCAGCCTTTGCTGAATTGGGATTGCACTGACGGTGGACATTAAAGGGGCTCCTTAAACTTCAAGGAGCGGGGGAATCGGACTCCACCA
Source organism: Somniosus microcephalus (assembly GCF_052327205.1). Classification (NCBI taxonomy): domain Eukaryota; kingdom Metazoa; phylum Chordata; class Chondrichthyes; order Squaliformes; family Somniosidae; genus Somniosus; species Somniosus microcephalus. Next base: position 80,305,431 of record NW_028225180.1, read on the forward strand.
TCCCAACGTCAGGTTAACACTTCCTCAGTTTCCCCCCACCACCGCCCTGGAGTTAAAAAAAAATACAAAATAAACAAACAGGAGTAAATTGGTGCAAACATGAGGAAACGATGGCAGCGCAGCCCCGAGCCTGCAGGAGCAGCTCACTCCGAACACAAACAAAGTCCTTGTGTCGGACACAGATCCTCCTTTGTGAGCCGCCCTCCACCGGCCTGACACACAAAAGGCAGAGAGCGAGGGACCAGGGATTTGTTTTGGCATCCAGCCCCTCCCACTCCCCATCCCCGGGGCGGGGGGAGAGATAAAGAATGGGAATAAACTGTAACAGGTCAGCCTCAGAGCAAGGGAACGAGAGAGAGACAGGAGTGAGAGAGAGAGAGACAGAGAGAGAGAGAGACACAGAGAGAGACACAGAGAGAGACAGAGCGAGAGAGAGAGAGAGACAGAGACAGAGAGACAGGAGTGAGAGAGACAGGAGTGAGAGAGAGAAACAGAGAGAGAGAGACAGAGAGAGACAGAGAGACAGAGAGAGAGAGACAGAGAGAGAGAGACAGAGAGAGAGAGAGAGACAGAGAGAGAGAGACAGGAGAGAGAGAGAGACAGAGAGAGAGAGAGAGAGACAGGAGAGAGAGAGAGAGGAAATTGAAAAAGGCAGATACAAGAAATCCTGGCAGCCTAGAGAGAATAGAATATGCGATCAATGTCTGGCTGGCGAGGTTGAAACAGAAATGCATTTCCTCCTAAAATGCGAAAAATTCAACACATCAAGAAACATATTATTCAACAAGCTAAGCCAAACAACCCCAGATTTCAAGGAATTGGATGATCTGTCAAAATTGAGATTAGTCCTAGGAGAAGGAGACAGACCATACCTTGGGGCTAAATATGTAACAACATGTCACAACCTGAGGACTGTTTAAAAGTAAGACTGTTTAAAATTAATATTGAACGTACCAAATGAAGTAGAAAGACTGTTTAAAATTAATATTGTTTAAAAGTAATATTGTATATACCCAACAAATGTCAAATCGATTGACACCTACAGAATGTTGGAAAACTGTACCTTTTTGCTATGTAAGCTTTGGCAATATGGTTCTCTGTAAACTTTCATGCCAATAAAGCATTTGAACTGAACTGAACTGAACTGAGAGAGACAGAGAGAGAGAGAGAGAGAGACAGAGCGAGAGAGAGAGACAGGAGAGAGAGAGACAGGAGAGAGAGAGACAGGAGTGAGAGAGAGAGAGAGAGAGAGAGACAGGAGAGAGAGCGAGACAGAGCGAGAGAGACAGGAGAGATATACACCAAACAAAAAATGGGAAAATATTCGCCTGTTTCATCGACTTCAAGAAAGCCTTTGACTCTATATGGCACGAAGGGCTCTATTATAAACTTCTTCAGTGTGGAATAGGGGGCAAAGTCTATGACCTTATTAAATCAATGTATCTGAAAAACAAATGCGGGGTCAAAATTGGAGACAAGCGCACCGATTTCTTCACCCAGAGAAGAGGCGTCCGGCAGGGCTGCAATTTGAGCCCGACCCTGTTCAACATATACATAAATGAATTAGCAGACATGCTGGAGCAAAGCGAGTCACCAGGTCTCCGTCTCCTGGATGGAGAAGTGAAATCCCTGTTCTATGCGGACGACCTGGTTCTGCTGTCTCCCACAGAACAGGGATTACAGCAACAACTAGACCTACTCGACAAATACTGCCAAAATTGGGCTCTAACAGTAAATCTAAAAAAAAAACAACATCATGATTTTTCAAAAAAGGCCCAGATGTCAGGAAAACAAATACCAGTTTACCCTCAGTGATACCACTATAGGACACACTATGAGCTACACCTACCTTGGTCTAACTATTACAGCATCAGGGAGCTTCAACATAGCAGTGAATGCACTAAAAGAAAAAGCCCGAAGAGCCCTATATGCAATAAAAAGAAAATTCTACAACATCCAAATCCCAATCAAAATCTGGCTCAAAATATTTGACAGCATAATCCTGCCCATTGCACTGTACGGTAGTGAAGTATGGGGCCCGCTAAATCACCAAAGCTACACTAAATGGGAAAAACACACAATAGAAGCCCTACATGCAGAATTCTGCCGAAGCATCCTTCGCACCCAAAGAAAAACGCCAACAAATGCATGCAGAGCCGAACTAGGCAGATACCCACTGATAATAAACATCCAAAAACGAGCACTAAACTTCCTAAATCACCTCAAATCTAGCTCCCCAGACACCCTTCATTTCAAAGCCTTTCAGACCCAAGAGCTAAACCCAGAAAAGAGTCCCCTGAGTCAGCTGCTACTGAAACTAAGTACTCAGCCGGACCCTGACCAGCCCCAGACCAACACAGCCGTCCAAACACCAATCCGAGTGAACCAAATCATTAAAAAATGCAAAGAAACCTACCTGGAACATTGGAACAAAATAACCGAAAGCCAAAGCAGATTAGAATGTTACCGGGCCCTAAAAAGAGAATATAAACTGGCAGACTACCTCACGACCATCAGAGACACAAAACAGAGACAGACCCTCACCAGGTACAGACTAAGCGACCACCAACTGGAAATTGAAAAAGGCAGATACAAGAAATCCTGGCAGCCTAGAGAGAATAGAATATGCGATCAATGTCTGGCCGGCGAGGTTGAAACAGAAATGCATTTCCTCCTAAAATGCGAAAAATTCAACACATCAAGAAACATATTATTCAACAAGCTAAGCCAAACAACCCCAGATTTCAAGGAATTGGATGACCTGTCAAAATTGAGATTAGTCCTGGGAGAAGGAGACAGACCATACCTTGGGGCCAAATATGTAACAACATGTCACAACCTGAGGACTGTTTAAAATTAAGACTGTTTAAAATTAATATTGAACGTACCAAATGAAGTACAAAGACTGTTTAAAATTAATATTGTTTAAAAGTAATATTGTATGTACCCAACAAATGTCAAATCGATTGACACCTACAGAATGTTTGAAAATGTACCTTTTTGCTATGTAAGCTTTGGCAATATGGTTCTCTGTAAACTTTCATGCCAATAAAGCATTTGAATTGAATTGAATTGAGAGAGACAGGAGAGAGAGAGACGGAGAGAGAGACAGGAGAGAGAGAGAGGAGTGAGAGAGAGAGACAGGAGAGAGAGAGACAGAGAGAGACAGGAGAGAGAGAGAGACAGGAGTGAGAGAGACAGAGAGAGAGAGAGAGGAGAGAGAGACAGAGAGAGGGGGAAGAGACAGGAGAGAGATGGAAAGAGAGAGAGAGACAGAGAGAGAGAGAGACAGAGCGAGAGAGACAGAGAGAGAGAGAGAGAGACAGAGAGAGACAGGGAGAGAGAGACAGGGAGAGAGAGAGAGAGAGAGACAGAGAGAGAGAGAGACAAGGAGAGAGAGACAAGGAGAGACAGGGAGAGAGAGACAGGGAGAGAGAGACAGAGAGAGAGAGAGAGAAAAATATCAAACCAAAAGCATCGGCAACCAAACAATCCGGACCTACGTACTAGATACAATGAAACCCTCAAAAGATATAAACACACCATTAGGAACAAAACACAAAACTATACCCACAAAATACTCGAAGAAATTGAAAACTCCACCAATCCAAAACAATTCTGGGAAATGTGGAATAACCTGAGTACAACACAATTGCAAGCATTACCAATCCAAGATGGCGACATCTGGAGAACACATTTTGAAAACCTCTACAAAGACATCCCAAAAAACAAAACAAACCCAAGTCAACATCAGGTCACAGAAAAACTCCACACATTAGAAGCAACAATTAAAGACAACCAAAACCCTCTAGACTCCCCAATCACATGGAAAGAACTGGCCACAAAAACAAAATCTCTCCACCTAAAGAAAGCCTGTGGCCCAGACAACATCAAAAATGAAATGCTAAAGTTCAGCAATATGGAGATGCAGGGTGCGATACTCAAACTATTCAACATCATATTACGCTCAGGCTGTTTTCCCGATATCTGGTGCCAAGGACTAATCTCCCCCATATATAAAAGTGGAAACAAATCAGACCCAAATAACTACCGCGGCATCTGTGTCAACAGTTGTCTAGGGAAGTTATTCTGCAGTATTCTAAATAGTAGATTACTTGATTTTCTTAACAAACATAATATCCTCAGAAAAAAACAAATAGGCTTTCTTCCAAAACACCGCACCGCCGACCATATCTATACCCTTCACACCCTCATTGAAAAACATAAACACCAAACAAAAAATGGGAAAATATTCGCCTGTTTCATCGACTTCAAGAAAGCCTTTGACTCTATATGGCACGAAGGGCTCTATTATAAACTTCTTCAGTGTGGAATAGGGGGCAAAGTCTATGACCTTATTAAATCAACGTATCTGAAAAACAAATGCGGGGTCAAAATTGGAGACAAACGCACCGATTTCTTCACCCAGAGAAGAGGCGTCCGGCAGGGCTGCAATTTGAGCCCGACCCTGTTCAACATATACATAAATGAATTAGCAGACATGCTGGAGCAAAGCGAGTCACCAGGTCTCCGTCTCCTGGATGCAGAAGTGAAGTCCCTGTTCTATGCGGACGACCTGGTTCTGCTGTCTCCCACAGAACAGGGATTACAGCAACAACTAGACCTAC
>NW_028225180.1:80315058-80342558 GCF_052327205.1 Somniosus microcephalus
CACCCAAAGGAAAACACCAACAAATGCATGTAGAGCCGAACTAGGCAGATACCCACTGATAATAAACATCCAAAAACGAGCACTAAACTTTCTAAATCACCTCAAATCTAGTTCCCCAGACACCCTTCATTTTAAAGCCCTCCAGACCCAAGAGCTGAACCCAGAAATGAGTCCCCTGAGTCAGTTGTTACTGAAACTAAGTACTCCTACCCAGCCAGACCCTGACCAGTCCCAGACCAACACTGCTCTCCAAACACCAATCCGAGTGAACCAAATCATTAAACAATGCAAAGAAACCTACCTGGAACATTGGAACAAAATAACCAAAAGCCAAAGCAGATTAGAATGCTACCGGGCCCTAAAAAGAGAATATAAACTGGCAGACTATCTCTCGACCATCAGAGACACAAAACAGAGACAGACCCTCACCAGATACAGACTAAGCGACCACCAACTGGCAATTGAAAAAGGAAGATACAAGAAATCCTGGCAACCTAAAGAAAATAGAATATGTGATCACTGTCGGGCCGGCGAGGTTGAGACAGAGGTGCACTTCCTCCTAAAATGCGAAAAATTCAACAAAACAAGAAACATATATTTTGACAAGCTCAGCCTTACAACCTCAGATTTCAAAGAATTGGATGGCCTGTCAAAATTAAGAATAGTCCTGGGGGAAGGAGACAGACCATATCTTGGTGCCCAATATGTAACATGTCACAACCTGAGGAACAGTGAGTGACTAACGAGCACACCCATAGCATATATACTCTAAAAATGTTGAAATCAATACCGAATGTACCCAACGACTGTTTAATTTAATACTGAATGTACCCAACGAGGGTCAACGACTGTTTAAATTAATACTGTCTGCACCCAACGAAGGTCAAAATTGTTTGACACCTACAGAATGTTGGAAACCTGTACTTTTTGTTATGTAAGCTTTGGCAACATGGTTCCCTGTAAACTTTCATGCCAATAAAGCATTTGAATTTGAATTTGAATTTGAGAGAGAGAGAGAGCGAGAGACAGAGAGAGAAAGAGAGAGAGAGAGAGAGACAGGGAGAGAGAGAGACAGAGAGACAGGGAGAGAGAGAGAGAGACAGGGAGAGAGAGACAGAGAGACAGCGAGAGACAGAGAGAGAGACAGAGAGAGAGAGAGAGAGAGAGACAGAGCGAGAGAGAGAGAGAGAGAGACAGAGAGAGAGAGAGAGAGAGAGAGACAGAGAGAGACAGAGCGAGAGAGAGACAGAGCGAGAGACAGAGCGAGAGAGAGACAGAGCGAGAGAGAGACAGACGAGAGAGAGACAGAGCGAGAGACAGAGCGAGAGAGAGACAGAGCGATAGAGAGACAGAGCGAGAGAGAGACAGAGCGAGAGAGAGACAGAGCGACACAGAGAGAGAGAGAGACAGAGAGAGAGAGACAGAGAGAGACAAGGAGAGACAGGGAGAGAGAGAGAGAGACAGAGAGAGAGAGAGACAGAGCGAGAGAGAGAGAGACAGAGAGAGAGACAGAGAGAGACAGAGCGAGAGAGAGAGAGACAGAGCGAGAGAGACAGAGAGACAGAGCGAGAGAGAGAGAGACAGAGAGAGAGAGAGAGACAGAGAGAGACAGAGAGAGAGACAGAGACAGAGAGAGACAGAGAGAGAGACAGAGAGAGAGAGGCAGAGAGAGAGAGACAGAGAGAGAGAGAGACAGAGAGAGAGAGAGACAGAGAGAGAGAGACAGAGAGAGAGGGAGGGAGGGAGGGAGAGAGAGAGAGGGAGGGAGGGAGAGAGGGAGGGAGGGAAAGTGAGGGAGAGAGAGAGGGAGGGAGGGAGAGAGAGGGGAGAGTGGGGGTGGATAGGGGAGAGTGGGGGTGAGTGAGAGAGAGGGAGGGAGAGGGAGAGAGGCTGGGGGAGAGGGAGGGAGAGGGGGAGGAGACAGAGAGAGAGAGGGAGGGGGAGGAGAGAGGGAGGGGGAAGAGTGAGGGAGAGAGAGAGGGAGGGAGAGGGGGAGGAGACAGAGAGAGAGAGGGAGGGGGAGGAGAGAGGGAGGGGGAGAGTGAGGGAGAGAGAGAGGGAGGGAGAGGGGGAGGAGACAGAGAGAGGGTGGGGGGAGAATCCGATTGGGCAGATTCAAATCATGTGTCCTGCTGCCCCCTGATGGGCAGGGCGGGTAGTGAGGCTGAAGACCGGTGCTGAACATTGAACACCCCGGGGGAGGGGGGAAAGGAATCTTTAATTGAGAAGAGCGCGGGTAAGAGATTAACGACGGAGCCAGCATTCGAACGATAAATATCTGCTTTTATTACAAGAGGATTTGAAGGACACAAAACAACCAGCTCCTGGTTTACCCGCGGTAGCGACTCCGGCGGGATTTGGGTTCGGTCCGATTTGGAGTGGATTTGCGAGCCCGGGATGGAGCGGTAATCCGACGGAGCGGGCGGTGAGTGGGGAGCTGGGGGTGTGCTTAAGTGAAGCCCAGGAATTGGTGGAAAAACACAGTGGCATGGTGGAAGCGGCCCTCAAACTCCTCGGCCAGCACGCCTTTCTTCTCGATCATCAGCCGCAGGTCGTGGATCCGGTGCCTCATCTGTTGGGTCAGGTTGTGCTGCTTCCCGAGGTGACGCTGGTAATCTGGAACACAAAGGAGAGGCTCAGAGTTCAAAACAGGTACAGCACGGGTTAGATACAGAGTAAAGCTGCATCTACACTGTCCCGTCAAACACTCCCAGGGCAGCTACAGCACGGGTTAGATACAGAGTAAAGCTCCCTCGACACTGTCCCGTCAAACACTCCCAGGGCAGGTACAGCACGGGTTAGATACAGAGTAAAGCTCCCTCTACACTGTCCCGTCAAACACTCCCAGGGCAGGTACAGCACGGGTTAGATACAGAGTAAAGCTCCCTCTACACTGTCCCGTCAAACACTCCCAGGGCAGGTACAGCACGGGTTAGATACAGAGTAAAGCTCCCACTACACTGTCCCATCAAACACTCCCAGGGCAGGTACAGCACGGGTTAGGTACAGAGTAAAGCTCCCTCTACACTATCCCATCAAACACTCCCAGGGCAGGTGCAACACGCGTTAGATACAGAGTAAAGCTCCCTCGACACTGTCCCATCAAACACTCCCAGGGCAGGTACAGAACGGGTTAGATACAGAGTAAAGCTCCCTGTACACTGTCCCATCAAACACTCCCAGGGCAGGTGAAGCACGGGTTAGATACAGAGTAAAGCTCCCTCTACACTGTCCCATCATACACTCCCAGGGCAGGAAAAGCACGGGTTAGATACAGAGTAAAGATCCCTCCACACTGTCCCATCAAACACTCCCAGGGCAGGTACAGCACGGGTTAGATACAGAGTAAAGCTCCCTCCACACTGTGACCATCAAACACTCCCAGGGCAGGTACAGCACGGGTTAGATACAGAGTAAAGTTCACTCTACACTGTCCCATCAAACACTCCAAGGGCAGGTGCAGCACAGGTTAGATGCAGAGTAAAGCTCCCACTACACTGCCCCATCAAACATTCCCAGGGCAGGTACAGCATGGGGTGAGATACAGAGTAAAGCTCCTTCCACACTGTCCCAACAAACACTCCCAGGGCAGTTACAGCACGGTTTAGATACAGAGTAAAGCTCTCTCTGCGCTGTCCCGTCAAACACTCCCAGGGTAGGTCCAGCACGGGTTAGCTACAGAGTTAAGCTCTTTCTACACTGTCCCCATCAAACACTCCCAGGGCAGGTACAGCACAGGTTAGATGCAGAGTAAAGCTCCTTGTACACTGTCCCCATCAAAAACTCCCAGAGCAGGTACAACATGGATTAGATACAGATTAAAGCTTCCTTTACACTGTCCCATCAAACACACCCAGGGCAGGTACAGCACGGGTTAGATACAGAGTAAAGCTCCCTCTACACTGTCCCATCAAACACTCCCAGGGCAGGTACAGCACGGGTTAGATACAGAGTAAAGCTCCCTCTACACGGTCCCGTCAAACACTCCCAGGGCAGGTACAGCACAGGTTAGATACAGAGTAAAGCTCCCTCTAGACTGTCCCATCAAACATTCCCAGGGGCAGGTACAGCACGGGTTAGATACAGAGTAAAGCTCCCTCTACACTGTCCCAACAAACACTCCCAGGGCAGGTACAGCACGGGTTAGATACAGAGTAAAGCTCCCTCTACACGGTCCCATCAAACAGTCCCAGGGCAGGTACAGCACAGGTTAGATACAGAGTAAAGCTCCCTCTAGACTGTCGCATCAAACATTCCCAGGGCAGGTACAGCACGGGTTAGATACAGAGTAAAGCTCCCTCTACACTGTCCCAACAAACAATCCCAGGGCAGGTACAGCACGGGTTAGATACAAACTAAAGCTCCCTCAACACTGTCCCATCAATCACTCCCAGGGCAGGTACAGCACGGGTTAGATACAGAGTAAAGCTCCCTCTACACTGTCCCCATCAAACACTCCCGGGGCAGGTACAGCACAGGTTAGATACAGAGTAAAGCTCCTTCTACACTGTCCCATCAAACACTCCCAGGGCAGGTACAGCACGGGTTAGATATAGAGTAAAGCTCCCTCTACACTATCCCATCAATCACTCCCAGGGCAGGTACAGCACGCCTTAGATACAGAGTAAAGCTCCCTCTACACTGTCCCATCAAACACTCCCAGGGCAGGTACAGCACGGGTTAGATACAGAGTAAAGCTCCCTCAACACTGTCCCATCAATCACTCCCAGGGCAGGTACAGCACGGGTTAGATACAGAGTAAAGCTCCCTCTACACTGTCCCCATCAAACACTCCCAGGGCAGGTACAGCACGGGGTTAGATACAGAGTAAAGCACCCTCTACACTGTCCCGTCAAATACTCCCAGGGCAGGTACAGCACGGGTTAGATACAGAGTAAAGCTCCCTCTACATTGTCCCATCAAACATTCCCAGGGCAGGTACAGCACGGGTTAGATACAGCGTAAAGCTCTCTCTATACTGTCCCATCAAACACTCCCAGGGCAGGTACAGCACGGGTTAGATACAGAGTAAAGCTCCCTCTACACTGTCCCCATCAAACACTCCCAGGGCAGGTAGAGCACGGGTTAGATACAGAGTAAAGCTCCCACTACACTGCCCCATCAAACCCTCCCATGGCAGGTACAGCACAGGTTAGATACAGAGTAAAGCTCCTTCTGCACTATCCCATCAAACACTCCCAGGGCAGGTACAGCACAGGTTAGATACAGAGTAAAGCTCCCTCTACACTATCCCATCAAACACTCCCAGGGCAGGTACAGCACGGGTTAGATACAGAGTAAAGCTCCCTCTACACTATCCCATCAATCACTCCCAGGGTAGGTACAGCACAGGTTAGATACAGAGTAAAGCTCCCTCTACACTATCCCATCAATCACTCCCAGGGCAGGTACAGCACGGGTTAGATACAGAGTAAAGCTCCCTCTACACGGTCCCCATCCAGCACTCCCAGGGCAGGTACAGCACGGGGTTAGATACAGAGTAAAGCACCCTCTACACTGTCCCGTCAAATACTCCCAGGGCAGGTACAGCACGGGTTAGATACAGACTAAAGCTCCCTCTACACTGTCCCATCAACACTCCCCGGGCAGGTACAGCACGGGTTAGATACAGAGTAAAGCTCCCTCTACACTGTCCCATCAAACACTCCCAGGGCAGGTACAGCACGGTTTAGATACAGAGTAAAGCTCCCTCTACACTATCCCATCAAACACTGCCAGGGCAGGTACAGCACAGGTTAGATACAGAGTAAAGCTCCCTCTACGCTGTCCCATCAAACACTCCCAGGGCAGGTACAGCACGGGTTAGATACAGAGTAAAGCTCCCTCTACACTGTCCCATCAAACACTCCCAGGGCAGGTGCAGCACGGGGTTAGATACAGAGTAAAGCTCCCTCTACACTGTCCCATCAAACACTCCCAGGGCAGGTACAGCACGGGTTAGATATAGAGTAAAGCTCCCTCTACACTTTCCCATTTAACACTCCCAGGGCAGGTACAGCACGGGTTAGATACAGAGTGAAGCTCCCTCTATACTGTCCCATCAAACACTCCCAGGGCAGGTACAGCACGGGTTAGATACAGAGTAAAGCTCCCTCTACACTGTCCCGTCAAACACTCCCAGGGCAGGTACAGCACGGGTTAGATACAGAGTAAAGCTCCCTCTACACTGTCCCATCAAACACTCCCAGGGCAGGTACACCACGGGTTAGATACAGAGTAAAGCTCCCTCTGCACTGTCCTGTCAAACAATCCCAGGGCAGGTACAGCACGGGTTAGATACAGAGTGAAACTGAGAGCGATAGATTTTTTTGGCGGTTTGAAGGGATAGGGAACAAAGGCAGGTAAATGCAATTGAGGCAGAGATCAGCCATGATCTCACTGAACAGAGGAACAGACTCATGGGTCTGAATGACCTCCTCCTGTTCCTGTGTAACAGGCCCGAGAGTCTGAATGGCCTCCTCCTGTTCTTGTGTAACAGTCCCGAGGGGCTGAATGGCCTCCTCCTGTTCCTGTGTAACAGGCCCGAGGGGCTGAATGGGCCTCCTCCTGTTCCTGTGTAACAGGCCCTTGGGGCTGAATGGGCCTCCTTCTGTTCCTGCGTAATAGGCCCGAGGGGCTGAATGGGCCTCCTCCAGTTCCTGTGTAACAGGCCCGAGGGGCTGAATGGGCCTCCTCCTGTTCCAGTGTAACAGGCTCGAGGGGCTGAATGGGCTCCTCCTGTTCCTGTGTAACAGACTCGAGGGGGCTGAATGGCCTTCTCCTGTTCCTGTGTAACAGGCCCGAGGGGCTGAATGGGCTCCTCCTTTTCCTGTGTAACAGACTCGAGGGGGCTGAATGGCCTCCTCCTGTTCCTGTGTAACAGGCCCGAGGGGCTGAATAGCCTCCTCCTGTTCCAATGTAACAGGCTCGAAGGGCTGAATGGCCTCCTTCTGTTCCTGTGTAACAGGCTCGAGGGGCTGAATGGCCTCCTCCTGTTCCTGTGTAACAGGCCCGAGGGGCTGAATGGCCTCCTCCTGTTCCTGTGTAACAGACTCGAGGGGGCTGAACGGCCTCCTCCTGTTCCTGTGTAACAGGCCCGAGGGCCTGAATGGGGCTCCTCCTGTTCCTGTGTAACAGGCCCGAGGGGCTGAATGGCCTCCTCCTGTTCCTGTGTAACAGGCCCGAGGGGCTGAATGGGCCTCCTTCTGTTGCTGCGTAACAGGCCCGAGGGGCTGAATGGGCCTCCTCCAGTTCCTGTGTAACAGGCCCGAGGGGCTGAATGGGCCTCCTCCTGTTCCTGTGTAAGAGGCTCGAGGGGCTGAATGGGCTCCTCCTGTTCTTGTGTAACAGGCTCGAGGGGCTGAATGGGCCTCCTCCTGTTCCTGTGTAACAGGCTCGAGGGGGCTGAATGGCCTCCTCCTGTTCCTGTGTAACAGGCCCGAGGGGCTGAATGATCCTGTTGTATCTATGCTTTAATGCGTTCAATCACGCATGTGGATACGTCGAATTAAATCAGAGTCAGGCAGACAGGCTTATAACTACGATGTTCACTTTATTGGTAAAATGGCTGACTGCTGCTTTCCCGGGGAGTTCCCATAATGCAATGCACATGACATTACCATATTGACTGGTGTCAAATTCGCAATCAATACACGACATCCCCCTTTTCCTTGGAAACAAACTTGCAATTTACAAACAGTTGCTTACAATAACACTGCATAACTTATTTGGTTTATAAACTTTTTACAAACTTGTGTCTTACCACACAACTAAATAATTCCCAGGTTTAAACATTTAACATCACCCATGCAGTTCTCGCACAGTTTATGTTGTGACATAATCAGACAATCTTTGGGGTTTTCTTCTAACCCTTTGAGGTCTGGCTGTATTGGGTATGTCTGACATGTTGGTGTCAGTGGGTATTGCCTGTGTCACAGTGGTATGTGTGTCAGGGTCCACTATACTGTCCTCAGTCCCTTGTGTTTCCTCCTGCTCATGGAGTGCCTCCTTTGGTCCATTGGTTCTGTATTTCTTCACAAACGTAGTGTTTCTCGAGTAGCGTGCTCTGTCTGGAGATTCTACTACTACTTGACTCCCTGTTTTACTCAAAACTTTGTGCGGTGTGGCATTAAAAGGAGTGGTGAACTTGTCCACTTTGTCCTGCCGTACCAGCACCATGTCGCCAACTTCCACCTCTGAGTATTGTGTTCTCCGCTGTTCATCTGCGTACAGTTTGGACTTGCCTTTTTGTTCTGCGTCCCGGTCACGTACTTCCATGTCTGCACGCGACTCTGTGATGTCTGGCAGCTTTCCTCTCATTTTCCGTTTAAAGAGCAGCTCTGCCGGGCTCTTTCCTGTCGTGGCATGGTCAATGCTCCTGTACACAGTCACATATTTTCTAAGTTCACGTTTCCAATCTAGTCCTTCTGACTGAGCAATTCTGATTCTCTTCATCAGCGATGCATTCTGGCGCTCGACTTCTCCGTTAGCCTGAACCCATTTTGCTGTCACTTTCAGGTGTTTGAGCCCGTTGTTTTCACAGTATTCTTTGAATAATTCAGATCTGAATTGGGGACCATTATCAGATTTGCAGGTGATTGGCAAACCATGACGGCTGAAGATTGACTCTAAACTATCAATAACCTTCTCTGTTGTTGTGGAGGTCATGATGTTGTATTCATAGTAGCGACTATAATAATCAACTACCACAAGAATGGAGTGGTTGGATGGCAAGGGTCCCAGTAAGTCTATAGCTACATCCTGCCAGGGGCCCTCCGGTAATGGTGTTGGTCTCAACGGTTCAGGTGGGTCGGGTCTGGCTACTATCTGACAGCCGTGGCACGCTTTACAGTGTTTTTCAGCTGCCTTGTTCATGCCAGGCCACCAAAGCTTGGTTCTGAGATGTTGCTTTGTTCCAACTATTCCCAAGTGTCCTTCATGTGCTAACACCAGGGCTCGTGCGTGTAACACTGTGGGTAGCACGATGCGTGTTCCCCGAAGAACTAGGTACCCCACTACGCACAGCTCGTTTGCAATTGCTGCATAAGCTTTACAGTTCTCAAAATGTCCGTTTGTGATTGCCTTCCGTACCTCAATCAGCTCTGGGTCGGTAGCAGAGGCTTCCTCCACCTCTCTAGTAGTGAGTGCTTTTGGTGTCGCACTCACAGCTACAAATCTCACGTATTCATCTGAGCCATGAGAATGTCTCTCCTGTTTTGCTGTCTCCCCCAGCAATCGTGACAGTGGGTCTGCAATGTTTTGCTTGCCTGGAATGTGTATCACCTTGAAATCGTACGGCTGTAATCTAAGTACCCATCTCTCTATACGGACACAGGGTTTAGAGTGTGGGCTGTATATCACTTGTAATGGCTTATGGTCAGTTACCAAGTTAAATTTTCGGCCATACACATATGGATGCAGCCTCTCACAAGCCCATACAAGAGCTAAGGCCTCTCTCTCTGTTTGAGAGTATTTCCTCTCTCAGTCTGTTAAACTACGACTTACATAGCATATTGGCACCTCTTGTCCCTGTTGGTCCTGGACTAGTACTGTGCCTAAACCTACAGGACTGGCATCTGCTATCACCTTGGTTGGTGCGTCCTTATCAAAATATGCTAAAGTGCCGGCTCTGGCCAACTCTTCCTTGAGTGCACTGAATGACTGTCTCTGTTGTGATCCAAATTTAAATGGTGTGGCTTTTCTCGTCAGGCGTCGCAGTGGCTCCGTTAGCATTGCAAACTGTGGGATTAATCTGCTACTGTAACCCAACGAGTCCCAAGAAACTCCTCACCTCTGTAGCATTCTCTGGTTCCTGAGCTTCTGCCACCGCTCGCACTCTCTCTGCTGTTGGTCCGATGCCCTTTTCAGACAACAGGATTCCCATGAAAATCAATCGGTCCATGTTGAATTGGCACTTCTCTGAGTTTAGTGTCAGTCCACTTTCCATTAGTCTGGTCATGACAGCGTGCAGGCGTCTGTCGTGCGTTTCCTGGTCGTGTGCATGCACGATAATGTCGTCTGAGATGTTTTCAACACCCTCTATTCCAGCTAAGGCATTAGCTATCTCGTGCTGATATTGCTCACTAGCTAAAGATACACCGAATATCAACCTCTTGTACCTGTATATTCCGTTATGTACTGCAAACTTTGTGATTTCTCGTGACTCAGGGGTCAGTTCTAGCTGGTGATAACCCCATTTCAGGTCTAGCTTACTAAACACCGTCGAGCCGTTCATACCTTGGAGTATCTCATCAACGGTGGGGATTGGATATCGTTCCCTCACTATTGCCTGGTTTGCTCGTCTCATGTCTAGGCATAACCTTACATCCTTATCCGCTTTTGGTACAATAACCACAGGATTTACCCATGGGGTGGGACCAGTTACAGGTTCGATAATGTCCATGTCCCTCAATTGTTTTATTTTGGCCTCTACTGCCTCCCTTAAGTTGAATGGTATACGCCTGAGTGGCTGGGCCACAGGCTTCACTTGTGGGTCGATATACAAACTGATCTGTTTTGTGTTCAGCCTTCCTACTCCCTGGAACACCTTTGGATACCGCTGTTCTAGTAGCTGTCTTACATCTACCACAGCTGAGACATCTGCGCCTATTTTTAAAACTCCCAGTTTCATGGCTGTCTCCCTTCCTAGCAACGGCTCTCCGTGGCCTTTAACCACAATGAACTCCGCCTGCTCAGTTCTCTTACCTATTGTAATCCACATGTGAATACACCTTTAACTGACAGTGGTCGGCTAGAAGCATAAGAGAATAACTTTCTCTCTGTCTTAGGGACATGTGACTGACACTTAATGTGTTCTGACTTTAATCCTTCCCATGTATTCTCATCTATCACGTTACTAATTGCACCCGAATCAATTAACATTCTCAGGTTTACTCCCCCCACACAAAAGGTAAGTCTCTCTGTCACGTTATTTCCAGTAACAGCAAATGCAAAGTCATTTTGTTCCTCTACATTGTTCACACTGTGTTTCTTTGTACCCTTTGTGCGGCATACTTTGGAGAAATGATCCTTTTCCTTGCACTTACGACACATTTGTCCACGTGCTGGGCATTTCAGATCTCTGCCCATGTGGTCTGTGTGCCCACATCTGTAACATTTCCTTTCGTTCCTATCACCATTTCCCTTTGATTTCTCTGTCGAGCTTTTCGCATAATACCCTCTTCTCTGTCTCTGCCTTCCCTGTACATGACATGGCTGACATCTGCTCCTCGACGTTTTCACATTGTGAGGCCAATTGTAACGTGCGGGCGAGCGTTAGACCTTGCCCTTCCTCTAGCAGTTTCCTCCGCACATAGGCTGACGTGCACCTACTCAGGATAGCGTCTCTTATTTGATTATCCGCATCCCCCCCCAAAAGCACAGTCCTTAGCAGCCTGCCGCAAGCGAGTAGCAAATTGTTGCACAGTCTCACCTGTCTTCTGGGACAATTTATGAAAAGTCTGTCTAGCAAATGCTGCGTTGACCTGGGGCACGAAGTAGTGATTCAAAGCACTAACCGCCGCCGTGTAGTCTGCTGGCTCTCCTGTGTCCGGTAGAGTCGAAAAGATATCCTGGACATCTGGTCCTGCTAGGTGTAGAAGTAGAGCTCTTCTCCTCTGCTTTGTGGCAGCTGTAGAAGTATCGTCGATAATGAGTCCTTTGCCGTCGGCATAAAGCTCAAAAGACGTTAACCACCTCGTCCATCTTGGACCCAACGTGGCTGGCTCGGCGAAGCATGCAAAATTTTGAATGCCGGTCTTCTCCATCCTAGCTAACTAAAACTTGGGCAACTACCTATTTAAAATGATTCCTGTTCGTTATCCTCGTCGCCAATGTTGTATCTATGCTTTAATGCGTTCAATCAAGCATGTAGATACGTCGAATTAAATCAGAGTCAGGCAGACAGGCTTCTAACTGTGATCTATCTTTACTTTATTGGTAAAATGGCTGACTGCCGTTTTCCCGGGTAATTCCCATAATGCAATGCACATTACATTACCGTATTGACTGGTGTTAAACTCGCACATTTACATTACCGTATTGACTGGTGTCAAACTCGCAATCAATACACGACACCTCCTGTTCCTGTGTTACAGGCTCGAGGGGCTGAATGGGCCTCCTCCTGTTCCTGTACAACAGGCTCGAGGGGCTGAATGGGCTTCCTCCTGTTCCTGTGTAACAGGCTCGAGGGGGCTGAATGGGCCTCCTCCTGTTCCTGTGTAACAGACCCGAGGGGCTGAATGGCCTCCTCCTGTTCCTGTACAACAGGCTCGAGGGGGCTGAATGGCTCCCCCTGTTCCTGTGTAACAGGCTCGAGGGGCTGAATGGGCCTCCTCCTGTTCCTGTGTAACAGGCTCAAGGGCTGAATGGGCCTCCTCACTGTTCCTGTGTAACAGGCTCAAGGGGCTGAATGGGCTTCTCCTGTTCCTGTGTAACAGGCCCGAGGGCTGAATGGGCTTCCTCCTGTTCCTGTGTAACAGGCTCGAGGGGGCTGAATGGGCCTCCTCCTGTTCCTGTGTAACAGGCTCAAGGGGGCTGAATGGGCTTCCTCCTGTTCCTGTGTAACAGGCCCGAGGGGCTGAATGGGCCTCCTCCTGTTCCTGTGTAACAGGCCCGAAGGGCTGAATGGGCTTCCTCCTGTTCCTGTGTAACAGGCCCGAAGGGCTGAATGGGCCTCCTCCTGTTCCTGTGTAACAGGCCCGAAGGGCTGAATGGGCCTCCTCCTGTTCCTGTGTAACAGGCTCGAGGGGCTGAATGGGCCTCCTCCTGTTCCTGTGTAACAGGCTCAAGGGGCTGAATGGGCTTCCTCCTGTTCCTGTGTAACAGGCCCGAGGGGCTGAATGGGACACCTCCTGTTCCTGTGTAACAGGCCCGAAGGGCTGAATGGGCTTCCTCCTGTTCCTGTGTAACAGGCCCGAAGGGCTGAATGGCCTCCTCCTGTTCCTGTGTAACAGGCTCGAGGGGCTCAATGGGCCTCCTCCTGTTCCTGTGTAACAGGCCCGAGGGGCTGAATGGGCCTCCTCCTGTTCATGTGTAACAGGCCCGAGGGGTTGAATGGGCCTCCTCCTGTTCCTGTGTAACAGGCTCGAGGGGCTGAATGGGCTTCCTCCTGTTCCTGTGTAACAGGCTCGAGGGGCTGAATGGGCTTCCTCCTGTTCCTGTGTAACAGGCCCGAGGGGCTGAATGGGCCTCCTCCTGTTCCTGTGTAACAGGCCCGAGGGGCTGAATGGGCCTCCTCCTGTTCCTGTGTAACAGGCCCGAGGGGCTGAATGGGCCTCCTCCTGTCCCTGTGTAACAGGCTCGAGGGGCTGAATGGGCCTCCTCCTGTTCCTGTGTAACAGACCCGAGGGGCTGAATGGGCTTCCTCCTGTTCCTGTGTAACAGGCTCGAGGGGCTGAATGGGCTTCCTCCTGTTCCTGTGTAACAGGCCCGAGGGGCTGAATGGCCTGTTCCAATGTGACACGAGATCTTCACTGAGCTGTCCCGGCACACCAGGGTTTATTTTGGCTCCGCTGTCTCTGGGGAATGCTTGGAGCTGTGTAAATAACTGAATGCCGTGCGATATTTTGATTGGCAGGGCCCGTTATTTAGCTGTGAAGGACCCCTGACTCCGCACAAGTTCTCGCAGCTCGGGCATCCGGATTCCACACCCAGCCACCGAGAACATTGGCGGCTTTGAAGGGAATGAATGGAGGCGGATTTCACATCGTGCTGCGGTGGAATTCCAACGCCCGTGGGCCAGTCATGTGAGCCGGGTCACCTCGAGTTTACTGTTTATCGAGAAAATACTGGGGATTTCTCACTAATTCCATTGTGGTGAAAAGGACAGAGAGAGAGAGGTCTTGGAGGGTCAGTGTAGAGGGAGCTTTACTCTGTATCTAACCCGTGCTGTACCTGCCCTGGGAGTGTTTGACGGGACAGTGTAGAGGGAGCTTTACTCTGTATCTAACCCGTGCTGTACCTGCCCTGGGAGTGTTTGACGGGACAGTGTAGAGGGAGCTTTACTCTGTATCTAACCCGTGCTGTACCTGCCCTGGGAGTGTTTGATGAGACAGTGTAGAGGGAGCTTTACTCTGTATCTAACCCGTGCTGTACCTGCCCTGGGAGTGTTTGATGGGACAGTGTAGAGGGAGCTTTACTCTGTATCTAACCCGTGCTGTACCTGCCCTGGGAGTGTGTGATGGGGCAGTGTAGAGGGAGCTTTACTCTCTATCTAACCCCGTGCTGTACCTGCCCTGGGAGTGTTTGATGGGACAGTGTAGAGGGAGCTTTACTCTGTATCTAACCCGTGCTGTCCCTGCCCTGGGAGTGTTTGATGTGACAGTGTAGAGGGAGCTTTACTCTGTATCTAACCCATGCTGTACCTGCCCTGGGAGTGTTTGACGGGACAATGTAGAGGGAGCTTTACTCTGTATCTAACCCGTGCTCTGTAAGTGTGATTAAAAGTACAATGACGTTGCATTCTATAGTAAGAAAGACTCCAGGTCATTGAATATACATATTCTGCTTCCTTCGTGTACACTTCATATTACAGCAAATGAAGCACTTTTTGAAGTGGAGTCACTGTTGTAATGTAGGAAACGCGGCAACCAATTTGCGCACAGCAAGCTCCCACAAACAGCAATGTGATAATGACCGGATCATCTGTTTTAGTGATGTTGGTTGAGTGATAAATATTGGCCCCAGGACACCGGGGAGAACTCCCCCTGCTGTTCTTCCAATAGTGGCGATGGGATCTTTTACCATCGCCTGAGAGGGCAGACGGGGCCTCGATTTAATTTCTCATCCGAAAGACGGCCCCTCCGACACTGCGGCACTCCCTCAGTACAGCCCCTCCGACAGTGCGGCGCTCCCTCAGTACCGCCCCTCCGACAGTCTGGCACTCCCTCAGTACCGCCCCTCCAACAGTCCGGCGCTCCCTCAGTACCGCCCCTCCGACAGTGCGGCGCTCCCTCAGTACCGCCCCTCCAACAGTCCGGCACTCCCTCAGTACCGCCCCTCCAACAGTCCGGCGCTCCCTCAGTACTGCCCCTCCGACAGTGCGGCGCTCCCTCAGTACTGCCCCTCCGACAGTGCGGCGCTCCCTCAGTACTGCCCCTCCGACAGTGCGGCGCTCCCTCAGTACCGCCCCTCCGACAGTCTGGCACTCCCTCAGTACCGCCCCTCCAACAGTCCGGCGCTCCCTCAGTACCGCCCCTCCGACAGTGCGGCGCTCCCTCAGTACCGCCCCTCCAACAGTCCGGCACTCCCTCAGTACCGCCCCTCCAACAGTCCGGCGCTCCCTCAGTACTGCCCCTCCGACAGTGCGGCGCTCCCTCAGTACTGCCCCTCCGACAGTGCGGCGCTCCCTCAGTACTGCCCCTCCGACAGTGCGGCGCTCCCTCAGTACCGCCCCTCCGACAGTCTGGCACTCCCTCAGTACCGCCCCTCCAACAGTCCGGCGCTCCCTCAGTACCGCCCCTCCGACAGTCTGGCACTCCCTCAGTACCGCCCCTCCAACAGTCCGGCGCTCCCTCAGTACCGCCCCTCCGACAGTGCGGCGCTCCCTCAGTACCGCCCCTCCAACAGTCCGGCACTCCCTCAGTACCGCCCCTCCAACAGTCCGGCGCTCCCTCAGTACTGCCCCTCCGACAGTGCGGCGCTCCCTCAGTACTGCCCCTCCGACAGTGCGGCGCTCCCTCAGTACCGCCCCTCCGACAGTCCGGCACTCCCTCAGTACCGCCCCTCCAACAGTGCGGCGCTCCCTCAGTACCGCCCCTCCGACAGTGCGGCGCTCCCTCAGTACCGCCCCTCCGACAGTGCGGCGCTCCCTCGGTACTGCCCCTCCGACAGTGCGGCGCTCCCTCAGTACCACCCCTCCGACAGTCCGGCGCTCCCTCAGTACTGGCACTGGGAGTGTCGGCCTGGATTTTAGGTTTGAAGTGTCTGGAGTGGGACTCGAACCCACAACCTTCTGACTCAGAGGCGAGAGAGAGAGAGAGCTGCCTAGTGAGTCATGGTTGACACCGAGTCAAGGGACAATAATTTCCTCTGTCTTTTGGCCGCGAGGGCCTTACGTGAAGTGAGTTTGGGTGGGCCTCCACCCAGTCTCTAGTGGGCCCGAGGCCACAGCACAATTAGGCTGCTTCGCCTCCTCTGCCAGACTGTCTCTTGTGCTGATGATCGGCCTCCAGCTCTCTGAATCCCGTCTGGAATCTAGATACAGAAGACACGGTGGCTGATCGCTGGCGGCCAAGAATCACAGCCCAAGGCCTCGGCTTTGGGGGCTCCACCTACCCAAAGCACAAAGAGCTCCAGTCAGAGAGGCTTCATCACTGTCAGCGGGCCAGGGGCAAAGGTCGAGGCCTACTCCTGCGGTGGGCCTTCGGCAGGCTTTGGCCTAACTCATTTTACAAGGAAGAGTGGGAGCGTAAAGCAGAAGGATGAAAGAAGAAGGGAGTTCCGGTCGCCGGTCACTTTAATTCACCGCTCCATTCCCACTCAGACCTCACCGTACTCGGGCCTCTTGCACTGTCCCACAGAAGCTCACCGTAAACTCGAGGAACAGCACCTCATCTTCCGATTAGGCACTTTGCAGCTTTCCGGACTCAATATCGAGTTCAACAACTTCAGATCACAACCTCGGCCTCCATTATATTTTTATATATTTTTTTATCCACATCTTTGTTTTGTGACTTTTCCTATTTTTTTTCTCTCTCCCACATGGCAGCTGTCTCTCACTCTGCCAGCGCATTTCACACTTCATCGAGAGCCATTGTCTGTTTCTTTACCTGTCCTCTTACCATCTCGTCTCGCCTTGAATATCTCTTAATGTCTCTTCTTTCATCCCCTCCCCCAGTTCCCAGCCCCCCAAACTGGCCTTTTAATCTGTTTCATTTCCTGCTTTTTTTCTCAGTTCTGACGAAGGGTTTCGACCCGAAGCGTTGACTCTGTTTCTCTCTCCACGGATGTTGCCTGGCCTGCTGAGTTTTTCCAGCGTTTTCTGTTGTTATACAAGGGAGTTCTACGATGCTTTTAACCCCCCCAAAAAATGTCAAATTAAGACTTCAGGAGGGAACGCAGTTCTCCCCCCTCAGGGGGTAAGTGCCCCCCCCCCACCCCGGCCACCAGACAGTTAGATGGTCACCAAGGGTGGGGCGAAGGGAGTGAGGAGGGGGCCGATGGACCAGAGCCCAGGGTCGGCCAGTTCTCAGATTGCATTTGCCAGGCCTCGAATATTAATCTCCTGGAGAAAAGTCCTAAAAATTGATGGTGTGTTTTCTTCATCATCTTTTGCTGGTTGTTAAAATGTTGGAGATTGGGGGGAAAAGGGGGCGCTTGATTGGATGATTCTTGACTGTCAATCAGGTGAGGAAGCGTCCGCTCGCCTTCCGATTGGCCGTGGGAGGGAAGGGCGCTGCGAGGGTCGACGTGCCAGGCGGCCAATGGCAGAAGAGCGGAGGGGGGGCGGGAGTTGGCAACGCCTAGGTTGTGGGGCTGGAGTGGGTCACAGAGATAGGGTGAGGGGTCACAGAGAGAGGGTGAGGTCACAGAGAGAGAGGGGGGTCACAGAGAGAGAGGGGGGTCACAGAGAGAGAGGGGGGTCATAGAGATAGGGTGAGGGGTCAGAGAGAGAGAGAGAGAGAGAGACAGTGGTCACAGAGAGAGGGAGAGGGGTCACAGAGAGAGAGGGGTCAGAGAGAGAGAGAGCGGGGTCACAGAGAGGGGGGTCATAGAGAGAGAGGGGTCACAGAGAGAGAGAGAGGGGTCACAGAGAGAGAGAGAGAGGGGTCACAGAGAGAAAGAGAGAGGGGTCACAGAGAGAGAGAGAGAGAGAGAGAGAGAGGGGTCACAGAGAGAGAGAGGGTCACAGAGAGAGAGAGAGAGGGGTCACAGAGAGAGAGCGGGGTCACAGAGAGAGAGAGAGAGGGGTCACAGAGAGAGAGAGAGGGGTCACAGAGAGAGAGAGAGAGGGGTCACAGAGAGAGAGAGGTCACAGAGACAGGGAGAGGGGTCACAGAGAGAGAGGGAGGGGGTCACAGAGATAGGGTGGGAGGTCAGAGAGACAGTGAGAGAGGGGTCAGAGAGAGAGAGGGAGGGGGTCACAGAGATAGGGTGGGAGGTCACAGAGACAGTGAGAGAGGGGTCACAGAGAGAGGGGTCACAGAGACAGGGTGAGGGGTCACAGAGATAGGGTGAGGGGTCACAGAGAGAGGGAAGGGTCACAGAGATAGGGTGAGGGGTCATAGAGAGAGGGTGAGGGGTCACAGAGACAGGGTGAGGGGTCAGAGAGAGAGAGAGAGAGAGAGACAGTGGTCACAGAGAGAGGGAGAGGGGTCACAGAGAGAGAGGGGTCAGAGAGAGAGAGAGCGGGGTCACAGAGAGGGGGGTCATAGAGAGAGAGGGGTCACAGAGAGAGAGAGAGGGGTCACAGAGAGAGAGAGAGAGGGGTCACAGAGAGAAAGAGAGAGGGGTCACAGAGAGAGAGAGAGAGAGAGAGAGAGAGGGGTCACAGAGAGAGAGAGGGTCACAGAGAGAGAGAGAGAGGGGTCACAGAGAGAGAGCGGGGTCACAGAGAGAGAGAGAGAGGGGTCACAGAGAGAGAGAGAGGGGTCACAGAGAGAGAGAGAGAGGGGTCACAGAGAGAGAGAGGTCACAGAGACAGGGAGAGGGGTCACAGAGAGAGAGGGAGGGGGTCACAGAGATAGGGTGGGAGGTCAGAGAGACAGTGAGAGAGGGGTCAGAGAGAGAGAGGGAGGGGGTCACAGAGATAGGGTGGGAGGTCACAGAGACAGTGAGAGAGGGGTCACAGAGAGAGGGGTCACAGAGACAGGGTGAGGGGTCACAGAGATAGGGTGAGGGGTCACAGAGAGAGGGAAGGGTCACAGAGATAGGGTGAGGGGTCATAGAGAGAGGGTGAGGGGTCACAGAGACAGGGTGAGGGGTCACAGAGAGAGAGGGAGAGAGGGGTCACAGAGAGAGAGAGAGGTCACAGAGACAGGGAGCGGGGTCACAGAGAGAAAGGGAGGGGGTCACAGAGATAGGGTGGGAGGTCACAGAGACGGATCACAGAGGGTTAGGGGTCACAGAGAGAGAGAGGGGTCACAGAGACAGGGTGAGGGGTCACAGAGAGAGGGGTCACAGAGATAGGGTGAGGGGGTCACAGAGAGAGTGAGGGGGGTCACAGAGAGAGGGGTCACAGAGACAGGGTCACAGAGATAGGGTGAGGGGTCACAGAGAGAGGGAAGGGTCACAGAGATAGGGTGAGGGGTCATAGAGAGAGGGTGAGGGGTCACAGAGACAGGGTGAGGGGTCAGAGAGAGAGAGGGGTCACAGAGAGAGAGAGAGGGTCACAGAGACAGGGAGCGGGGTCACAGAGAGAAAGGGAGGGGGTCACAGAGATAGGGTGGGAGGTCACAGAGACGGATCACAGAGGGTTAGGGGTCACAGAGAGAGAGAGGGGTCACAGAGACAGGGTGAGGGGTCACAGAGAGAGGGGTCACAGAGATAGGGTGAGGGGGTCACAGAGAGAGTGAGGGGGGTCACAGAGATAGGGTGAGGGGTCACAGAGACAGGGTGAGGGGTCACAGAGAGAGAGAGAGAGGGGGGGGTCACAGAGAGAGAGAGAGAGGGGTCAGAGAGAGAGGGATCACAGAGACAGGGTGAGGGGTCATAGAGAGCGGGTGAGGGGTCACAGAGACAGGGAGGGGTCACAGAGACAGGGTGAAGGGTCACAGAGAGAGGGTGAGGGGTCACAGAGAGCGGGTGAGGGGTCACAGAGACAGGGAGGGGTCACAGAGATAGGGTGAGGGGGTCACAGAGAGAGTGAGGGGGGTCACAGAGAGAGGGGTCACAGAGACAGGGTGAGGGGTCACAGAGATAGGGTGAGGGGTCACAGAGAGAGGGAAGGGTCACAGAGATAGGGTGAGGGGTCATAGAGAGAGGGTGAGGGGTCACAGAGACAGGGTGAGGGGTCACAGAGAGAGAGGGAGAGAGGGGTCACAGAGAGAGAGAGAGGGTCACAGAGACAGGGAGCGGGGTCACAGAGAGAAAGGGAGGGGGTCACAGAGATAGGGTGGGAGGTCACAGAGACGGATCACAGAGGGTTAGGGGTCACAGAGAGAGAGAGGGGTCACAGAGACAGGGTGAGGGGTCACAGAGAGAGGGGTCACAGAGATAGGGTGAGGGGGTCACAGAGAGAGTGAGGGGGGTCACAGAGAGAGGGGTCACAGAGACAGGGTCACAGAGATAGGGTGAGGGGGTCACAGAGAGAGTGAGGGGGGGTCACAGAGATAGGGTGAGGGGTCACAGAGACAGGGTGAGGGCTCACAGAGAGAGAGAGAGAGGGGGGGGGTCACAGAGAGAGAGAGAGAGGGGTCAGAGAGAGAGGGATCACAGAGACAGGGTGAGGGGTCATAGAGAGCGGGTGAGGGGTCACAGAGACAGGGTGAGGGGTTACAGAGACAGGGAGGGGTCACAGAGACAGGGTGAAGGGTCACAGAGAGAGGGTGAGGGGTCACAGAGAGCGGGTGAGGGGTCACAGAGACAGGGAGGGGTCACAGAGATAGGGTGAGGGGGTCACAGAGAGAGGGAAGGGTCACAGAGATAGGGTGAGGGGTCATAGAGAGAGGGTGAGGGGTCACAGAGACAGGGTGAGGGGTCACAGAGAGAGAGGGAGAGAGGGGTCAGAGAGAGAGAGAGAGAGGTCACAGAGACAGGGAGAGGGGTCACAGAGAGAGAGGGAGGGGGTCACAGAGATAGGGTGGGAGGTCACAGAGACAGTGAGCGAGGGATCACAGAGGGTTAGGGGTCACAGAGAGAGAGAGGGGTCACAGAGACAGGGTGAGGGGTCACAGAGAGAGTGAGGGGTCACAGAGATAGGGTGAGGGGTCACAGAGACAGGGTGAGGGGTCACAGAGAGAGAGAGAGGGGGGTCACAGAGAGAGAGAGAGGTCAGAGAGAGAGGGGTCACAGAGACAGGGTGAGGGGTCATAGAGAGCGGGTGAGGGGTCACAGAGACAGGGTGAGGGGTTACAGAGACAGGGAGGGGTCACAGAGACAGGGTGAAGGGTCACAGAGAGAGGGTGAGGGGTCACAGAGATAGGGAGGGGGGTCACAGAGACAGGGAGGGGTCACAGAGACAGGGTGAAGGGTCACAGAGAGAGGGTGAGGGGTCACAGAGACAGGGTGAGGGGTCACAGAGAGAGAGAGGGGGGTCACAGAGAGAGAGAGAGAGAGGGGTCAGAGAGAGAGGGGTCACAGAGACAGGGTGAGGGGTCAGAGAGAGAGGGGTCACAGAGACAGGGTGAGGGGTCATAGAGCGGGTGAGGGGTCACAGAGACAGGGTGAGGGGTTACAGAGACAGGGAGGGGTCACAGAGACAGGGTGAGAGGGTCACAGAGAGAGGGTGAGAGGGTCACAGAGAGAGGGTGAGGGGTCACAGAGAGAGGGTGAAGATGCAGAGAGAGAGAGAGAGAGGGGGGGCGAAGACCTGGAGGGGTTTAAACAGGGGGGTGAGAATCTGAAATGGGGGTGTTGGGGAGTCCGGGAGCCGTGTCTAGCAGCCTTTGCTGAATTGGGATTGCACTGACGGTGGACATTAAAGGGGCTCCTTAAACTTCAAGGAGCGGGGGAATCGGACTCCACCATCCCAACGTCAGGTTAACACTTCCTCAGTTTCCCCCCACCACCGCCCTGGAGTTAAAAAAAAAACAAAATAAACAAACAGGAGTAAATTGGTGCAAACATGAGGAAACAATGGCAGCGCAGCCCCGAGCCTGCAGGAGCGGCTCACTCCGAACACAAACAAAGTCCTTGTGTCGGACACAGATCCTCCTTTGTGAGCCGCCCTCCACCGGCCTGACACACAAAAGGCAGAGAGCGAGGGACCAGGGATTTGTTTTGGCATCCAGCCCCTCCCACTCCCCATCCCCGGGGCGGGGGGAGAGATAAAGAATGGGAATAAACTGTAACAGGTCAGCCTCAGAGCAAGGGAACGAGAGAGAGACAGAGAGAGAGAGAGACACAGAGAGAGAGAGACAGGAGTGAGAGAGACAGAGAGAGAGAGACAGAGAGAGAGAGAGAGAGACAGACAGAGAGAGAGAGAGAGAGACAGAGCGAGAGAGAGAGACAGGAGCGAGAGAGACAGGAGAGATATACACCAAACAAAAAATGGGAAAATATTCGCCTGTTTCATCGACTTCAAGAAAGCCTTTGACTCTATATGGCACGAAGGGCTCTATTATAAACTTCTTCAGTGTGGAATAGGGGGCAAAGTCTATGACCTTATTAAATCAATGTATCTGAAAAACAAATGCGGGGTCAAAATTGGAGACAAACGCACCGATTTCTTCACCCAGAGAAGAGGCGTCCGGCAGGGCTGCAATTTGAGCCCGACCCTGTTCAACATATACATAAATGAATTAGCAGACATGCTGGAGCAAAGCGAGTCACCAGGTCTCCGTCTCCTGGATGGAGAAGTGAAATCCCTGTTCTATGCGGACGACCTGGTTCTGCTGTCTCCCACAGAACAGGGATTACAGCAACAACTAGACCTACTCGACAAATACTGCCAAAATTGGGCTCTAACAGTAAATCTAAAAAAAACCAACATCATGATTTTTCAAAAAAGGCCCAGATGTCAGGAAAACAAATACCAGTTTACCCTCAGTGATACCACTATAGGACACACTATGAGCTACACCTACCTTGGTCTAACTATTACAGCATCAGGGAGCTTCAACATAGCAGTGAATGCACTAAAAGAAAAAGCCCGAAGAGCCCTATATGCAATAAAAAGAAAATTCTACAACATCCAAATCCCAATCAAAATCTGGCTCAAAATATTTGACAGCATAATCCTGCCCATTGCACTGTACGGTAGTGAAGTATGGGGCCCGCTAAATCACCAAAGCTACACTAAATGGGAAAAACACACAATAGAAGCCCTACATGCAGAATTCTGCCGAAGCATCCTTCGCATCCAAAGAAAAACGCCAACAAATGCATGCAGAGCCGAACTAGGCAGATACCCACTGATAATAAACATCCAAAAACGAGCACTAAACTTCCTAAATCACCTCAAATCTAGCTCCCCAGACACCCTTCATTTCAAAGCCTTTCAGACCCAAGAGCTAAACCCAGAAAAGAGTCCCCTGAGTCAGCTGCTACTGAAACTAAGTACTCAGCCGGACCCTGACCAGCCCCAGACCAACACAGCCGTCCAAACACCAATCCGAGTGAACCAAATCATTAAACAATGCAAAGAAACCTACCTGGAACATTGGAACAAAATAACCGAAAGCCAAAGCAGATTAGAATGTTACCGGGCCCTAAAAAGAGAATATAAACTGGCAGACTACCTCACGACCATCAGAGACACAAAACAGAGACAGACCCTCACCAGGTACAGACTAAGCGACCACCAACTGGAAATTGAAAAAGGCAGATACAAGAAATCCTGGCAGCCTAGAGAGAATAGAATATGCGATCAATGTCTGGCCGGCGAGGTTGAAACAGAAATGCATTTCCTCCTAAAATGCGAAAAATTCAACACATCAAGAAACATATTATTCAACAAGCTAAGCCAAACAACCCCAGATTTCAAGGAATTGGATGACCTGTCAAAATTGAGATTAGTCCTGGGAGAAGGAGACAGACCATACCTTGGGGCCAAATATGTAACAACATGTCACAACCTGAGGACTGTTTAAAATTAAGACTGTTTAAAATTAATATTGAACGTACCAAATGAAGTACAAAGACTGTTTAAAATTAATATTGTTTAAAAGTAATATTGTATGTACCCAACAAATGTCAAATCGATTGACACCTACAGAATGTTTGAAAATGTACCTTTTTGCTATGTAAGCTTTGGCAATATGGTTCTCTGTAAACTTTCATGCCAATAAAGCATTTGAATTGAATTGAATTGAGAGAGACAGGAGAGAGAGAGACGGAGAGAGAGAGAGGAGTGAGAGAGAGAGACAGGAGAGAGAGAGACAGAGAGAGACAGGAGAGAGAGAGAGACAGGAGTGAGAGAGACAGAGAGAGAGAGGAGAGAGAGACAGAGAGAGGGGGAAGAGACAGGAGAGAGATGGAAAGAGAGAGAGAGACAGAGAGAGAGAGAGACAGAGCGAGAGAGACAGAGAGAGAGAGAGACAGAGAGAGACAAGGAGAGAGAGACAAGGAGAGAGAGACAGGGAGAGAGAGACAGGGAGAGAGAGACAGGGAGAGAGAGAGAGAGAGAGAGAGAGACAGAGAGAGAGAGAGACAAGGAGAGAGAGACAAGGAGAGACAGGGAGAGAGAGACAGGGAGAGAGAGACAGAGAGAGAGAGAGAGACAGAGAGAGAGAGAGAGAGAGAGAGAGACAGAGACAAGGAGAGAGAGACAGGGAGAGAGAGACAGGGAGAGAGAGAGACAGAGCGAGAGAGAGACAGAGAGAGAGAGTCAAATCGATTGACACCTACAGAATGTTGGAAAACTGTACCTTTTTGCTATGTAAGCTTTGGCAATATGGTTCTCTGTAAACTTTCATGCCAATAAAGCATTTGAACTGAACTGAACTGAACTGAACTGAACTGACAGAGAGAGAGAGACAGAGAGAGCGAGACAGAGAGACAAGGAGAGACAGGGAGAGAGAGACAGAGCGAGAGAGACAGAGCGAGAGAGACAGGGAGAGAGAGAGACAGAGAGAGAGAGAGAGAGAGAGACATTGATATAATTGTGTTAACAGAAACATGGTGTCAAAAGGATGTGCCCATCCACTGTCCTCCAATGTACCATGAAATCATTGTGCCCTCAGTAAAGAACACTAAGATACGCAAGGGCAGAGCCTCCGGGGGAATCTTGGTGTGGTATAAAGGAGAATTGGACAAACACATCTCACTGGTAAAACAGGGGAAATCACATGTATGGCTAAAATTAGATAGAAACATAGGAATAGCAAAAAAAGATGTCTACTTATGTGCGATCTACATACCTCCAATAGAATCGCCATATTTTGAAGAGGAGTTATTTGAAACTCTCCACATGGAAATCAGCCATTTCCAGGCCCAAGGAAAGGTGCTACTATGTGGGGACCTAAATGCAAGGACCGGATGTGAACCTGACTTCATAGACCCACAGGGCAACAACCATGTGTTTGGCCAGACCCCTTTATATGTCACACCAGCCATCACAAATCGGAACAACCTTGACTGTGAAATAAATAAAAGCGGCAGGGAGGTAGTGCAACTCTGCCGAGCCTTAGGCCTGTACATAGTTAACGGTAGGTTCAGAGGGGACTCCTTAGGGAGACTCACATATTCCTCAACTCTTGGGTCTAGTGTGGTGGATTATACAATCACTGACATGGACCCCTGCGATATCAACGCATTCACTGTCAGGCAGCAATCCCCCCTCAGACCATAACCAAATAAATGTGTACCTTAAACTTTCTGCCCAAACTACAGACACAAAAAAGGAACCCAGTAAGCTCCATAAACTAAACCAGACATACAGATGGGCCCCAGACAGTGGAGATAAATTCATCACAGCACTAAATTCACCTGATCTCACAAGTAAAATATCAAAATTTAAAGAAAATCTATATGAGATCACCAGAGATGGTGTAAACATGGCCATAGATGATATTAATATGATCTTCCATGAGGTAGCTGTAAAAGCCGACCTTGTGAAACAGAAGAGGAAACGTTACAAAAGACAAAAAAATGAGAAATGGTTTGATCACGAATGCAAAAATGCCAGAAAAGACCTGAGAAAAATATCAAACCAAAAGCATCGCCAACCAAACAACCCAGACCTGCGTATTAGATACAATGAGACCCTCAAAAGATATAAACACACCATTAGGAACAAAACACAAAATTATACCCACAAAAGACTTGAAGAAATTGAAAACTCCATTAATCAAAATCAATTCTGGGATATGTGGAATAACCTGAGTACAACCCAATTACAAGCATTACCAATCCAAGATGGTGACATCTGGAGAACACATTTTGAAAACCTCTACAAAGACATCCCAGTAAACGAAACAAACTCAAGTCAACATCATGTCACAGAAAAACTCCACACATTAGAAGCAACAATTAAAGACAACCAAAACCCTGTGGACTCCCCAATCACTTGGAAAGAACTGGCCACAAAAACAAAATCTCTCCACCTAAAGAAAGCCTGTGGTCCAGACAACATCAAAAATGAAATGCTCAAGTTCAGCAATATGGAGATGCAGGGTGCTGTACTCAAGTTATTCAACATCATATTATGTTCAGGCTGTTTTCCCGATATCTGGTGCCAAGGGCTCATCTCTCCCATATATAAAAGTGGAAACAAATCAGACCCAAATAACTACTGTGGCATCTGTGTCAACAGTTGTCTAGGAAGTTATTCTGCAGTATTCTAAATAGTAGATTACTGGATTTTCTTAACAAACATAATATCCTTAGAAAAAATCAAATAGGCTTTCTTCCAAATCACCGCACCACCAACCATATCTATACCCTTCACACTCTCATTGAAAAACATATACACCAAACAAAAAATGGGAAAATATTCGCTTGTTTCATTGACTTCAAGAAAGCTTTTGACTCTATTTGGCACGAAGGGCTCTATTACAAACTTCTTCAGTGTGGAATAGGGGGCAAAGTCTATGACCTTATTAAATCGATGTATCTGAAAAATAAATGCGGTGTCAAAATTGAAGACAAATGCACCGGTTTCTTCACCCAGAGAAGAGGCGTCCGGCAGGGTTGCAATTTGAGCCCGACCCTGTTCAACATATACATAAATGAGTTAGCAGACATGCTGGAGCAAAGCGAGTCACCGGGTCTCTGTCTCCTGGATGGGGAAGTGAAATCCCTGTTCTATGCGGACGACCTGGTTCTGCTGTCTCCCACAGAACAGGGATTACAGCAACATTTAGACCTACTCGACAAATACTGCCAAAATTGGGCCCTGACAGTAAATCTAAAGAAAACCAACATCATGATTTTTCAAAAAAGGCCCAGATGTCAGGAAAACAAATACCAGTTTACTCTCAGTGATACCATCATAGGACACACTATGAGCTACACTTACCTTGGTCTAACCATTACGGCATCAGGGAGCTTCAGCATAGCAGTGAATGCACTAAAAGAAAAAGCCCGAAGAGCCCTATATGCAATAAAAAGAAAATTCTACAACATCCAAATTCCAATCAAAATCTGGCTCAAAATATTTGATAGTATAATCCTGCCCATTGCGCTGTATGGTAGTGAAGTATGGGGCCCACTCAATCACCATAGCTACACTAAATGGGAAAAACACACAATAGAAGCCCTACATGCAGAATTTTGCCAAAGCATTCTTCGCACCCAAAGGAAAACACCAACAAATGCATGTAGAGCCGAACTAGGCAGATACCCACTGATAATAAACATCCAAAAACGAGCACTAAACTTTCTAAATCACCTCAAATCTAGTTCCCCAGACACCCTTCATTTTAAAGCCCTCCAGACCCAAGAGCTGAACCCAGAAATGA